>NC_133975.1:73860083-74161117 GCF_047716275.1 Strix uralensis
CACCCTGAAGTGGTTGAAAGCTCCTTACTTGATGATGGGCAGTTTTATGGTGCTATGCTGGAACCAGTAGCTGGAGCAGGGAAGGGAGGGAAAAAGAGTAGGAAAAACCAGGGTGTTTTCAGCAACTAACTTGAAGTATCTAATTCAGGAACTTTCTTACCCATATAGCAGAAAGTAGTCAACTTCACTGTGACGGGGGGGCTGTATTTTTTGTACGTGGTTACTAGTCATCACAAATATTACCAGTTTTCTGTTATCTGGGACAACAGATAATGGAATAGGAGACTCTGATAACAGAAGAGCTTCCATTACAAGATAATAGTGCAAGTAGAGGTATAAAAAACCCTTATTTCAACTCAGAAAGAGCTTGAGTACCTCCAGACCATGCTCCCTGTGAGGAGTGGAACAAAGGTTACAATGGATGTTTTGATTTGTCTTATGCCACCTAGTTGTTTACTTTCAAAATAATCTCTCCAGCCTACCACAGACATGCACTGCTCCCTAGCAGACACATCTTTCCAGTCATCACTTCAAAATCTAGAACATGAACCTTCAGATCCTGTAAAGTGATGGTGACTTTGAAACGTCCATTTCCTATAACCCAGCAAAACTCCCGCTAAGCTTTGAGCCCACAGAGAGCAGGGTCCTGAAAGCATATACTCCTAGAGCAAGCTCATAACCCAGCTGAAGCCTTCTGTCAGGGAGCATATCTGCCTGCTGAGGCCTTATCCCATGCTTCAGAGAACTTGTCCCTTTCCAATCTAATTAATCCAAGGAGCCTGTTCACTAAACCACAACCTGCTCTCAGCCAAAGAGAACAACATTACTTTATGATACCTTGTCTAGAAGCTACTTCTAACCTATCCTAGACTTTTCCCTAGACCTACAGCCTTTCTCAGAGAGTGCTCCCAGCTCAACACAGCTGAGAGAGATCTAAACCCTCATGGGCCAGCTGCTGCTGCGTCCTTGTGTTGCTGGCTTCAGAGGCCACTTAGCTAGCTCTCCTTCCTTTTCTCTCTGCATTACTAGTGTATTGGCTAGCTTCATTTAATATTTTCTAGAGGATAGCCTTGGTCTTCAGTTGCTTTTTCAGAATTCCTGATCTACTCAACAGGATCTCCAAAAGACGGATTACTGAAACAAGTCTTCCCTGAACAACTTAAAAATCAATGTAGGTTGGTTCAATACAAAACAGTGCAATGTGTGGTCTATTTCTTTGCTTCAGAAGGTGGTAAATTAGTTTGTGTGTGGAAGTAAAATTGTTCATGGTAAGAAAGCAATGTGTTACATGATTGACCTCTTTAAAAAGGAGAAGAACTAAACTAGTATCGCCTACCTGTTGCTGTGCTTCTTGTTAGATCTCAGCATTGTTACTCTCGTGGTGAAAAGTAGTCAAAATGAACAAAGTTATTCCCCAAGAGATTTAGTTTGTAAGTATATTACAAGAAGTTTTTCTCTAATGGCTTGTATCCACAGAAGATAGAAAGTGGATTTTAATATTACTTCTACAGGCTTTGTAAAGCTATTGAAAAGTCACTCGTTTAAGTTAATTTCAATTTTGCATGTAAATGTTCAACTACTTTATTGTAATATTCTTCTTATACATAGAACATATTCTTCCTAAGTTTACAGTACTTTCATTTTACATATTTCTTAATTTGCAACTAAATTAGTTGGTTTTATTGTTAAAAATATTTCCTTTAAGAATGTAGTCGCTTTTACTTTTTTGTTTCAAATGATTCTAATACTGAGGAGTCTTCAAAATTCCTTAGTAGTTAAAATTCAAAGTATAAAACTTTAATAGTTGCACTTAAATAATTTTTGAGGTTTGCTGGCTATTTTATCCTACTATTTTTCATAAGTAAAAATATCTTCTTCAGTGATGCTGGGAGAAAATAGGCCTCTCTGGGCATATCTTTTCTGTTCTTCCTCTGTGGCTATGGCTTCTTACAAGTTTTCCTCTAAACTGTAGTGAAAATATGACTGTATAGTCTACTCTAAAAGCAGCACAATTGATACTGTAACAGCAAGCTATTTGTCAGGGAGCACTAGCAGAGTCTGAAATCCAAAGCAGAGTTAATGTAGAATTTCAAAACATTTTATAAGAATGTATTAATTGGGACTTGGTTTGTATGTTAGCTGTAACAAGAGTATTGTATGCAATCTGGCAGAGTGTAAATCTTCTGGACTGCAATTTTGACATGATCTAATTCTAATTGAGTCTTGTTTTGTAAAATAACATCTACTAAAAATGTGTGTGCTCTTTAGTTGAGTGACAAGAGATGCAAGGATTTCTACCTACAAATAAATCTTAGACACATCAACTATATTCACTGAAGAGAGTTTAAAGTATACACTGACTTTTAAAAAGAATTTGATTGTTTTTACTGATATGAGGTAGAAATTCTGGTCTGTTTATGAGATAATTTCAGAATCTTCACCTTTCAACTTCAGTATGTGAATGAATTCTGGAAAACGAAAGTACTTGGAGATGTTAAAGAAGGCCAATGCGCTATACTCGCCTACATCACATGGTGAAGAATGAACAAAATTGTATTAAACTATGTTACAGGTGGGACACATAAAGGGACAGACCATGATGTTGTATAAAAACTCAGTGACAAAGCCTAACAATTTGTTGTGAAATTTCCATTTGTCTATTTAGCCATGGAAACTTGCAGTTAGTGCTGTTGAGATGCTAATGAAATTGATGGGAAGGAACCCTTTAAAAGTAGCTTCAGCTGGAAAAAAAATCCCTTTCATTTGCAACAAGTTAAATGCATAGGGCTTGAAAATAAAAGTGGTACGTAAATATATTGCTGTTAATTTAGAATCAGTTTTTCCTCTTCTAAAAACTTCAAAGATTTCAGTCTTAACCTTCTGTGACAACTGCCCCTCCTGTATAAACAGATTTAACCTAGGATTGCATCTGTACTTGCAGTGTCATTCTCCCTTATTCAGTTGTAATCAAGAATATTATTAATCGACTGCTGATAGTGTGCTTTGGGATGGTTCAGACTCTCCTCAATTTCCAGGGAACATGCAGTCTTGGAGTCAGATGTAGAAGAGCCGTGCATCTGCATAGACAGGGTGGACCAAAGGATGTCTTTCGGGCACAGTGTCTCCTGAGATGATGAAGTTTATTTATTGTCAGAAAAATTCATGTGAAAGTCCTTACCAATTTGGTAGCAAAAGTAAAAACCCTAATGACCCAGGTATGTAGCTATGGAAAAGAAGAATCACAGCTTGCAAGCTCATGTCTTCCATGAGAGCATTAGAGTGCTTCCAGTTTTCCAGATTTTATGTCTGACATTTGTGAGGCAATACGCATTTGAATGCAGATGCACCTTCCTTAAGTTCAGTAATGAATAGATCTTTTGTTTCCCATCTTGTATAAAGGTGCAAAGTCCAGATGTGGACCCAACTGCCACTAAAGTTCTGGAGGGATGAGCTTTTATTTTAAAAAAAATTAAGCTTAGAATTGGCAGTGTTATTAGAAATGATTTGGCAATTCACATACAGAGTTGTCTAAGTGATGATTGCCTTTTACACTGATGTTCTGTAAGAAAGATAACTCTTAGGTTGTAGGTAAAAGGAGGTTTGGAGATAAGTAACTGAAAGTTAAAAGAGAGTGGAGGATAGCTGAGAATGCTGGATAGCATAATCATAGTGAAGTAGAGGACTGGACTAATTTATTTAAAGTGTTTATATTAATGAAACCCTGGTAAAATCACCTTAATCTTGTAATCCAGTGTTGCTTTCACTCTGCATAGTATTGAGTCTGCTTTTAAAAGGCTGTGTATATTTCATATGCTAGTGATAACATAATAAGAGCACATGGAAATCCTATAAAGAGTGGAGAAAAAAAACTCTCATGAGAAGAAAAACAGATGCAAAGCTATAACCTTGCACCTGGAAATCTTTCACACGGCAGCTCTGTGCATTCCCAACCACCCCATAAGGACAGAAACAACACAAGCAGCTGATAATGTGATTGTGAGGAATGTGTTGACCATGGTGATGACAGGGTGATACATTTACCCTAGAGAGCACAAGTGCACCTGTGAAAGATTAGACTGTGCTTTTTTACTAGGAGATCACTTTAGAAATATTTAAGAGTAAGCTACAAGATGGAAGGAGAAGGCAGTTAAAAGAGGCTGGGAAGAGGTAAATGATAGACATTTGGGGAAAAGCAGAGTGTCCTTTCAGAACAATTTATTACAGAGCTTTGGAAGCTTATTCTGTTCTCATTAAGAACAGATCCTATGCAGGCAAGCCTCTATCAATGCAACTAATTAAATACATTGGAATTAGTAAACAAGGAGAGAGAACTCCTGGTTTATATAAAAAAATACATAATTTAACATGTAATTAGTGATGTATACTTGAGAAAGTAAAAGGGAATGTTTCAGAAAGCTGATTTGGTTGCACTGACTGTGTATTTCTAATTTATGTTTTATGTTAACACACCAAATGGTAGAGAAAACATTACATGCATGAAAAGCATCAAAATTGAAATTACTGTTGGTTTGGTGTTATATGGGTTGTCTGAATTCTTGGAATGTTATCTTCAGTACTCACAAATAAGTAATGTTTGTGATTATATTTAAAGAAAATTCTGCATGCTAGTATTACTGTTTCCAAATGATCCCTTTCCATTTTGGAGTTCCCCTGTGGGATGAAAGAAATAAGATGTGCCTGGGGGATGGTTTGTTGTTTGGAGTTCGGGTTTGGGGTTTTTTTGGGTACTGCTTAATGTAGCCTGATGGAAAATGTAGCAAACCTTAAGCTGGCTTGTAAGGGACACATGTGGATCAGGATGTTTTGTAGGGAAGATTCTTCCCAGTTAGTTGCTGTTGTGTCTGGGAGATGCTGAAATACATCGGTGAGTTTACCTACTTCAACGATTTGTTGAAACTTGATGAAAATGTGTAATCTTATATAAAGGCTGATAAAAAGAATATAATACCATCTGTATAAAATGGGGAGTATGTTTTGTGCAGGCTTGTGAACAGATGCTAGCTGACATGTTTTAGCCAGAAACTCTGAAATTAATGATAAGGTTTCCTGGGAAAAACTCTTCTGTAAGTATTTGAGGAAAGCAGTTCTGAGCTTAAAATGTCCTCACAGTCAATTGGATGAGGACTGATTTGGCCTGCCACCAAGGAGAAGTAGATTCTTCACTGGCAACACCTGAAAGGAAAGGCAAATGCTGAATAGAAAGTTTAATGCTGAAGCAAATAGCAGTAAGGAGCTCAGAGCCAGGTTTTATAGTGTGAAGAAAGTGACAGAGGATACCAGGAGGCAGAAACAGTAGAACACCTGGATCTAGAATACATTTTTAGAGATGATAGATTAAATTTTCTTAATTTTTTGTTGGAATCAACCTTAGGAAGGAAAAAATGCCTGGAGAACGAATTAATATTTTGGCGGTCTGTCCAACATTACTTTGCTAGTGAAGTGGAGGGAATCAATATTAAATATATTAAGGAGTACATTATGCTGAGTTATGCTGACCTCATTAAATATATCACTAACAAATGGCTACAGTACAATCGGTAGCAGGGCAAAATTTGAATCCTAGTCTGCTGAGGCTTCCTTTCATGGCGAAGACATGAAGTAGCTTCTTCAGGAGAGGGCTGGGTGAAGTTTACCTGAGATTCTGAAGCTGGTTAGCCAGAAGATTAGCTGCTGTCAGTTGAAGAAAGCAAAATAAACTAATTGAAATCTCAGTGCACCAGGAGCTTAGTAAATGTCAGACTTCCCAAGCAGCCCTCGGAAATGTACTAAAATGACTGGTCACACACTTCAAAATAGTGGAGGGGAAACTCCGTGAAAAGGCTCTCTGAGACTCATCTGCCTTGTGCTTCAGGGTGTGTGACGGTCTGGCTCCAGGTAATGCCCGGGGAGTGGGACACTGCTGCCAGCAAGCTTTACAGCTCTTGGCGGAACTGAAAGCTGCCTTGCAGCTTGCAGAGAAGGCAGCCTTCTATGGCTCAGAGAAATACCACAAATGTGTTTAAAAGGAGGAAAACAAGAAGAAAGATGTAAGGGACTAGTACAACTAAGAGTCCTAAATGAAGTGAAAAAGGATGTTTTTCAGACTCAGAACTTGATTCTTGTGTGTGTTTATTTAAAACTGCACTAAGTTGATGTGGATGTTCTTCAGAAATGGGTAATACTACTGATACGGGAATGTAATGGTTTCAAGTACAACATGCCAGAGGAATCTGGGCTTAGGATAGAAAGAAATGTTTACTGATGTGTTCAAATTCTGAAGAGATGAGATTGAGACCAGAAACTTCAGAAAAGGATATTTTACTCTCTTTAAGAAGAACTACATTGAACACCTGAGAAAGATCTGTTAAGTCATGTGTCACCAGTGTCTACCTCCTTCCATTCTTTCTTCATAAGTGCCCAGCTATAGTGAGAGTCTGGTTCATTTTGCTTTGGTTAATTATGCTTTTATACTAGTAACACTTTCACACAACTTGTGGTTTTCTTTATTATTTAGTGCTTTTTGAGTTTTTTGGGGTTTTTGTTTTGTTTTATTTTTTTATTTTTTTAAATGGCATTTGAAGTTGAGGCATCTGCAAAAGCCAGTTTTCCTGCCTGGAATAAGATTTGCCCTAGGATAACAACCGAGGGATAATCTATGAGGTTTCTGTCAACTGAGGGGGAAACTGCAAGTATTTGCAGGACAGTCAGTCTGTACTGTCTTGAGTAATCTTATTGAGGGGAATTAAATCCCTTAGAGTAAGGAATTCAACAGTTGGCTGTTTTTGCTGAATAGGGCCTGGTAAGATTTGAGTTACAAGGTCAAATTAATTTGGCAAGATTCTAGGTTTCTCCTGAAGTAAGTACAATTTGAAAAATGTTGAGTATGACATTATAATAATCTAACAGATGAAACCTACTTGAAAGGTGTGTATGTGGTAACAAACTAAACACTGCAAACCTTGTTTCTTTAGGAAATGAGACTAAATGTAATCTCTTGGTGCTTGTGCCCCCTTTAACAATTTTTAAAGCCATTGATTAATTTCAACCAAAGCTGACAATGGAGATCAATCTTTAAGATGCTTGATTTCTATGAGCTTCATGAAAATACAATCCATCTCTGTTACCCACCTATCTATCAGTGCTCTCATTAGGAAAATACGGTAGTGTCAGTTCAACCCTTAGTAGTTATCAGATAATCTGTAGGTGGCAGCAGTGGTATGAATGCCCTGATTACTTCTGTCAGATTAGTGCTTTTGTAGACATGGGAGAATCCAGTTGTAAGTGCTAAAGCTATAGGAAATCAGTCTTTTCTAATTCTGCCTTCCGTATTTCAAATCAGTTTTACTTGAGGCAGTGGTATGAAGAAGCCATAAAGGTGATTAATATTTTGTAATGAAGCTATTGGCACCTAATAAGCTATTCACTTCTATAGACTCTTTACTAAAAGTATTTAAGAACTTGAAGGTAAATGTGAAATTCAATTTTGAATACATACATTTGGATACTAGTTCCTTTGTCTAAATGAATTCATTAGTATTGATTGATCAATCACCTTCCAAAGAGATAATCAAGGGGTAATCTTGTTAAAGACAAATGGACTACTTAGCATGACTCAAAATGTCAAAGGGCCAAATCTTGATTTGAGAGTGGAGAATAACCTTACAGTTACATTAGGACTGTTAAAATGAGAAAGGCAAGAGGGACTCATTCCAAAAGGAAGTGAGTTTTTGCTGGGTCTCTAAGTCAGAGGAGCCTGCAGCTGGCTGATCCTGCAGCTTTGCTTTAATATACAGTGCAGAAGGGAGAATGTGCAGATGGGGAGAATCAGGTCCATTATGGTATTGTGCAACAATGAAAGATAAGGTCACTTGAGCTAAAGCTTATAATTTATTCCTGATGTTGTTAGTTTTTAAAAAGAAAATGTTGTAAATTTTTTTGGCAAATGTTGGAATGAACTATACGGAAAATTCCTAATAATGACCATTAATCAGCTTTCAAAAGAGTATTGCGAAACTTTAATGTGTTTGAATATTTCCTAACGGTCAGCTGAAAGATGATGATATAAGATGTAAACAGCATTTGGAATGTGCTGCTTCACATTATACTGGCACTTTTTAAAAAATTAGATCTGAATATCAGCTGTATGTTTACTCCATTTCTCTTCTGGAGTATCTGAATTTCCATTTTAACTACTGGATATAAGGTATGGTAAGCTTGAACATGTATCTGTAAGCATTGGGCCCCAGATCTTCAAAGACTTAAAAATTTCACAATTTTTACTATTATAAATGGTAATAAACATTCTTAATGTCTCATTTTATTAACTTATTTAAACTTCAGATAGTAATTATGATATATTCAGGTATCCAGAAAACAATGCTTTGTGAAACATCAGCATCTTGGTTCTCTCTAAAGTACTCTTCCAGTCTCTGAAGTTACATCATACCATTTTGTAGAAACAGTATTTTGAACAATTGTCTGAAACTGACTGGACTTAGTATATGACCAGCTGCTAAGGAGAGCAGGCTCTAGAATGGGAAGCTCCTGGATCCTGGGAATATTTGACTCTGGCAATAAGAGTGACCTGGAACCTCTTTGTGAATATAGAGGACTCAAAAATACCTGTTTAGTCCTGCTGATCATGGAGATGGTGCTTGTCTGCACGTGACTTCTGCAGGTGGATTACGGTTCACTTAGAGCTCACTTTGCGTTTTCTGTTACTTTGTTGAGGGTAGAATATAGACAAGGACTCATACATAAAACATCTACAGCTAAATTGCGGTGTGCCCAGGATTTTATTCTCTACAAACCTTAAAATATTACTTCAGAACTAGAACAATAGAATAAATAGCTTTTCAACTTGCATATGGTGGCAGCTGAAGCTGGCTAAGTTTCTTTCTTACTCCTAACTTTGTTTGCCTTGAGCTGAGTAAAATCTACTGATGCCAGACCGATCCATTTTATAGGGACAGACTGCAAACAGTTCTGCTAAAACAAAAATCTCTTCCAAGTGGAAGAGAAAAAAAACTTTTAAATTGTCTTTTGAGTTATAAAAACCTAAGGTTCTGTATGGCAATTTTATTTCAAGCTGACTTGCAATTTTTTGGTGCCATTTATGCAAAATTTAAAAATTATTCTAACTTGTGCATTTATCAAAGTTTCATGTTTGAATTCTTTGGGCTGTGGCTTAATGGTACATAATTTTGTATTTCTGAAGAAATGTCTGTGACAAACCAGCTGGGGCTTACAGATTCATTCTTTACTAAGTCATCCTGATTGGAGAAATTTCTGCGTATGTTCTGATGTTACAGTTAATTTCCTCCTCAGCCTGATATTCCAAGCTTTGTTTTTGAGCCCAGACAACCCATTGTACATTGATCTGTGAGGATTTCCAAGCAATAAGGCAGACTAAAACACCTTACACTTCAAATTATTTTGTAATATACCTGCACATGAAAAAGCTATAACATGACATAAAAGTATTGCAAGACTTTTTAAAAACTGTACATGCCTTTTGGAATATGCAGATGAGATTTTTTGCGAACTGCTATTTATCGAGCTTTCATTTCTGTGGTCCAATTTCTACATTTTAGGTTGTAACTTTTCAGGAAGTTGTATAAAATGTTTACTTAGGAATGCAGAATGAAGCATTCTGCCTGCTTAATTTCTGAACCTCTGTTTTACTCAGAGGGAGCTTAGGATTGCTTGTCCTGTCATATGCTGTCACTTGAAGCATCAAAATTTATGTAGCTGAGGGATTGGTCTGAGCAGGCACAATTCATATAGACTGCAGCTTTGGTTATCCCTGCTCAAGGGGTTGGCATAAGGTTAAGCTTTCTCCTTTGACGTGATCTGTGTATAAATACTGTAGAAATTTTGGGCTCTGGCTCAGGCCTGTTTTTCAAACAAGCTAAATTCATCTGAAGTGTCCCCTCTCTTGTGGCAGCCATGCCGAGGGTTTCCTAATGGTGAACCTGTTGTTGTTCTTTGTGTCTTGAACAATATTTAGGACCCACATGGCAACAGCAGGAACAGAAGACCAGGGGCTTGGGGTTCAGATCTTGGGCAAAGAAAGGTTTTGAGCCTGTATGAATGTCTAAATTGCTGAACTATTGAGTAAAAAGCTATTTCTCCTGATACTGTTTTGTAAACTTCTTGCTTGCAAGGAAAGCTAAAGTGCTGTGGGTTGCTCTGTAGTACTATTTATTTTTCATCACAAATGTAATTAAAAGCAAAAATGCTTCTCATGGTTAACTTAAATCACACTCTTTTTCTGTTGTTTTCAGAGACTGGTAGGCTGTGCAGAAAATCACTTCTTCCAATGGATAATGCCCCATGATTTAAAGACAGACCCCTAGTAACTATTGAGGCTTATTACTTGGTGATCTGCAGCAGCTACCACTGCATTAAATGGAAGTGGTTTGCACAAGCAGTTCTGATAATCAAACCATTTAAAGTATCTACCCGGGGGTGCATATTTTAGTTTCTTGGCCAGCAAAATCTTGTAAACCCAACCCATTTATTTAGACATTTGTGTCCATATTTTGGCATCTAAGTGTAGGCTTAGGCACCACAGATTGAATTGTCACCCTTACTTTTGAAATTTGAACCATAGTCACTTCTAAAGGTAGCTGCAGTGCTGCCAGCATTTTAAGGTGGGGCTTCTGTTGGCAACATATGCAACACTGGCTGGGATAATCTCTACATTCAAAACAACAACAAGAAAAAAAACCACACACAGGTACACACACACACACACACATCCCCCACACCCCCCGACTCAGGATCTTGTTCATGTGTGTAAGTAAGGAAATGGATGATGGTCTTTTAAAAATAAACAAATTATAAAAGTGCTTCACCACCACAACTCTGTCACAGATTGAACAATGTCTTGAAAGAATTGATGAAGCAGAGAAAGAACTAGTGCCCACTACAGTACTAATGCCTCATCCCCTGGTAAGTCGAACAGTGTCAAGGGCTTATCAAAGAATGGCTTCTCACTACTTTTGCTACTGTTTTATTTTGCTCTTGAGGTAAAAGGAGGGCCCCAGCTATATGCTAATGTAGATTTATGCCCAAGAACACTAAGATTTAAGGATATTTCCACCGTTCACGGTTAAAAGCTTATTGGCAAAATCTTTGCGTACAGACTTTTGTTTGTGATGTGGATGTCTATTGGTTTTCCTGTAGTTTTTCAGCTGGGTTTTGTCCCTCTGAATGTCTAGATGAATGTTACGTTGTTCAGCCTGTGACTCTGTCATGATCTGCTTACCCTTACTTGTTCCAGGTGTTCAGGAATTGGTATATCTGTGCAGTTGATGCTGGCTGTCAGCTGAAGATGCAAGGAGTGATCCTGAACTGATAAAAGTTCAGCTCTAAGTGGTGACTTTGAGGGGGAGGTCTAGGCTATCTTAGATGTATCCTTCAGGGTAGGATTCCTCTGATCTAAAATAAAACTTTTGAACTCATTCTTGTGAGGTGAATGTTGATTTGCACAGAACAAACAGAGGATGTAGCTTTCAGGTTTCTCACATGGCCAGTTTTGAACCATTCAGTTTTGTTGCTTCCTCCTGCTAAGACAACTTATACTTTCTGGTTTTTAGGCAAGCGTCTATAACATGGGGTGTGCCAAAGCGTACTGAGAAATTGTTCCGTGATTCTTGTCACCGTTTGATTTGGTGGGTATGAACTAGAAGCGTTTGATGTGGCATGACTTTGTAGGATCAGATAAATCTGCAACTGTTAATAATGTCTGGTAATGGATCTTTGTTTCATTACTGGATGTAAGTGATCATACTTGGCCCCCATCTTAGTAGTGTGATGGTATGGCATTGAGCACAAGACAATGAAGTGGCTTTGATTAGTTTCTAGATACAATAAAATGTTGGCTTGTTTATAGGCATGGTCTAACGAATCAACAGATTGACTGAGATTCAAGGAATGTGAGTTTTATTACTGGCTTTTCCAGCATCAAGTACAGTGGCCTTGGCAGATGAATTAACCTTCTTTTGTAGATTAAAAAGTTGAGACCTGGAGAAGTAAGTGAAAATTACATCCTTTGTGCAAGTTGTAAAAATGAATGTGGTCTACATAAATATTTATAAAAGAAATGAAAGTTACTATCAATATTACTGCAGCATTTCCATTTGAAACTATTTCAGAGAGTTTGCAATGCAAAGATTTAAACCAGTTCTATTTCAGAGCTGCTTCTTGTGCTTTGTGATGGTAGAGTTCCCTTCCTTCTTTCCATCCTCTCTCTGTCCCTTCACTACCACCCCCTAACCCCCCAACAAAAATTAGGATTGAGGTGGCCCTTAGTTCTGATCCTTCCAGCTGGCAGGAGGTACAGCAGGTTCTTTCCCCTGCTGTGGCCAGGGTGCTTTTGTTTGTGTATGTGCTTCTCTGATCAGCGGTCTCTTTTTTTTTTTTTTTTTCTGAAGTGGCCTCTGCAGTGCATGAGATTTATGGCAATGTGTACTTTCATTATGTATCAGTGTTACTATGCAAGCTCGCTGCATCTCTGTCAGAGGAAGAACAGCTTCTCAGAACAAGCCTACAGTATTATCTTTGAACATATGTTCTCTATTAAGTGAGATGAGGAAAGTCACTTAGTTTTCCTTCCATTTGGAGGTTAAAATGGAGGGCTTGTCTAAAAACAGATTGTAGTAAATTGGAGGTTTATTTGAACAGTATGTCAACATTATTAACTTGAAAATATATACTAAATTGATAGGTTTCCTTTAATTACCTCATCTTGAAAGCTGTTCTCAACAAACAAGCAAACAGTTCAAAAGTGATTTAATCCATCTGAAAATGAGAAAATCAGAGGAAAGCATACAGCACTATGCTAAATATGACTTGTGTTATAATGGGTGCTAGATAAGCTATGTAATGTATTTGGCCCATTCCACTTCCTCCTGTTCAGAAGTAATAACAAATTAAAAAAATTGTTTGTGTCTAGGGTTATTCTGTGAATGTGCAAGCAATGGCCTATACTTTGGGCATAGACAACACGTGGGGTTGCGGAGGTGCTAGCTTGTTGCTATGACTGGTTTGAAACAAGTTATGTGACTGGGGTGCTGGAACACATAGTCACTTGACTGCACTGACAGATGTTTGATGGCTACGTGAAAGCTTCATGTGTGAAATGCATTATACAAGTATCTATGAGACTTCTTTGCTTTTAGACATTATTCTGAAGATTTTAATGATGATGTACATGCCAAGAATGCCAATTTGCTTTAGCATTCCACATAATCATAGACATTTCAGCAGCATTCACTCAGCACTACTTATGTATGTGCTACCCTTTCAGACTGAAGAGCTAAAATTAGGGGCCTTCTAGATTACCCTATTGCCAAGGAAAACTGGGGATTTCTAGGGAAACTGAGCTGCTTTAGTACAGTTAATGAGAAACATGTGCCAAGTCTGACTTACTTCAACACAGCACATAAACAGAGACAGTTTCACAATTTGGAGCTTTAAAATTCTTTCAATAAATAACCCATTTTAAAAATCCACTTGTTCTTGACCAGAATGGGTCAATAATTCAGACGTGGTTTTCTTCTTAATGTGGCTTCTGGGCTATTTCCTTCCAGGTGAAACTCTTTGGGTAGAGCCTCGTATCCACACCAAAACTCAGTAGCAAATCTTACCTGTCTATGTTTTAGGAAGAAGTGCTGCCATAGTAGGAATTGATGATCTTCCTGACCCAGTGAACAGTGGTTCTTAAGTCCACCATTTCGGCCCTTGATAGAGTGTGAAAGAAACATGACATTTTTAGATCTTCCAAACTACTCATTGTCACCCTTTCCAGTGACTATATCCAGGAAGATCAGCATCCAGAAGTGGTGCTTTCTGACAAAATGAACGGAGGATGTTACAGTTCTTCTAGGCAACCACTAGCTGTCTGGTAAAGGAACCATGCAAAATTACCATTTTTTGTCCTTGTACTTCAAAAAATAAGTAAGAAATAGCAGATCTTGACCTACATGAATATTTTGTTCTAAGTAGTTTTGGCAGTGGTTGATGAATCAGTTTTCTGTTATTTTAAATATTATATTGGGTTTATTCTTGAATCTGCACCCTATTGTTAAAAAGACAGCTTTATTGTTGTACAAATTAATTTGTATATGTCAGTGACTCTAGCTGAGATTTCTAAGCATTTATGCAAAGAAATTGAGTGATGGTGCAGCATGTAATCCCAGTTTGTCACATGAGGTACAGACACTTTCTTTAGTAGGAGAGACTGCACAGTGTTTTCTTCATAATTTGTGACTGCAGAACTCATGGTGTAAGTAACCTTCATTACTACAGCTGAAGGTATGGTGGTTCTGAGGTGTAATTGGGCTTCCTATACTGTTCAAATACCAGAAAGTGGTCTGCTGCCTTGTCCTTGTGTTTCTCTGCTCTCACACTGAAGTGATTCTAAATGTCTGTGTCTAACTGACTAGTACTCGCTTTCAGCTATCATCCCGAGTCCCTCCTCTCTGGTCTATGTTTCTCTTGACCCTACCCCGAGTACTAAAGCCAAGCATAATACCAGACTGTCCCAGTTGCCATGTGCTTGGCCACTTCCCTATTAAATTTAATTTTATACTTCACATCCTTTCTACTGTGTATAGTTAATTTTATATGTACATCCTTTATTCATACTAGTATGTCCAAGTTTGTGTTTTGCTATTTTATTATGCATAATTTCCAAAATTATCCTCAGGAACATAACATTCTTAAATACAATAGAAAAAGCTTTTGCAATTGGACGTTTTGCAGTTTCTTGCTATCCTTATAAAACTGTGATTGACATTGGAGGATAGTAGTTTGTCACAGAGGGATTTGGGACACTATTATAAAACATAGCAATTTTTTTTGTTTATTTTTTTGGTGAGAAAAAACAGCTTGGTCAGTGAAAGGCTTGCCCTGGGCTCATCTAGTAGGATCACTGACTATGTGTATCTGGCCTGATACTGTGCAGAACACATTTAGGGTGCCTGAACTGCTGAATAGGGGCTTGTTTAGAAGTTATAGTTGTGTGAATATTTACAGAAGAAAATTCTTCAAAATGCCTCTGGATTTTTGTGGTACTATATTCAAGAAAAACAAGTATGCTTAGAAATCCTGAGAATCTGTTATCCAAATGTCAGTGGAAAAGAATTCGCAGTAGTTGGGGCATCTTCCTTACCTTTAAAGGTTATGGCTTAAAACTGTTTTGGGATCTAGAAGGTGCAAAATTTGGACTAGACTTAGCATTAAACAACATTTGACACGTCATAAGCAACAATACAATACTGCTTATCAGGATGTTGTATTTCCAAAAGGAAGCCATAAACCAGAGAGTTGTACTCACCTCTCCTTCCCATATGCTTACAGTACATGGGAATATCTTTTCATCTTGCCAATTATTTTTCACACTAGTGGGTTGGCTACTCATCTTCAGTACTTCATTGTTAGTTTATGTGATACTTCAGTTTGTGTTGTCCTATGTTTTATGTGGCAGCTTGTCATTAAAGATCCCAGCAATTATCACTCTGTGCAACTCTACCAGTCTCTGCTCAATGGCCAAATTGCAGCTGAGCAGTTACAGCCTCCTTCACTGTGAAGTGTGAAGGAACAGGGTGGCATCAAGCTTTTGCTTTTACTTGTTCTAACATTATTTTGTGGTGCTGTTACCATTACAAGCAGGACTGAAACTATCAAAGCCTTTGTAACTTTACATGCATATAGCTGTGATGAATGTAAACATTGTGTGACAGAGAGATGCAAAAAGAAGGCTCATTTTATGATACAGGCAGTATCATGCCTTTATAAAAAACATTTACACATGTGTTTACTTCCCAGGCAACAGGGCTGTTGCTAGAGGCCATCTGATTAAAAGCCTTCATCCTGCAATTCCCAGTATTAGGATAAATCATAGAGCATTGTTTACATGACTCCTTGTGTTTTGTGTCATGTATCCTCATATGCAGATGGTTTTCATTGTTTATTGCTAATAGTATGTATTAAAGTTTTTCTATACATTTTTGTGGCATTTTGTATGTTTAAACTCTACTGTAGAATGGGAATGATTATGTATTTTGTCTGAGGGAAATGAAAGTCATCCTTGGGATACTTTTGGGTTTGTTTTCTCTGCTTATACAACAGCCTTTTGCTGTTCTAGAAAAAGGCAGAAACCTTTCACCATCTAAACATTTTGCCTTGCATTCCTGGATTAATAATGCAAGCAGAAGATATATGTCAGGTGTATTGGGTTTGCGTGGCAAGGTTTTCATAGCAAGGAGGCTAGAGGGGTGGCTCCTGTGAGAAGCTGCTAGCAGCTTCCCCCATGTCCGACAGAGCCAACACCAGCCAGCTACAAGTTGGACCCACCACTGGCCGAGGCTGAGCCCATCAGCAACGGTGGTAACACCTCTGGGATAACACAGTTAAGAGGGGAAAAAGAACCTGAGTAACAGCAGTTACAGCTGAGGAGAGGAGTGAGAATAAGTGAGAGAAACCACTCTGCAGACCCCAAGGCCAGTGATGAAGGAGGGGAGGAGGTGCTGCAGGCACCAGAGCAGGGATTCCCCTGCAGCCTGTGGTGCAGCCCATGGTGAGGCAGCTGTGCCCTGCACCCACGGAGGGTAATGGAGGGGCAGAGACCTACCTGCAGCCTGGGAAAGACCCCACACCAGAGCAGGGGGATGTGCCCCGAAGGAGGCTGTGACACCGTGGGAAGCCCACGCTGGAGCAGGCTCCTGGCAGGACGTGTGGCCCTGTGGAGAGAGGAGCCCACGCTGGAGCAGGTTTGCTGGTGGGACTTGTGACCCCATGGGGGACCCACATTGGAGCCATCTGTTCCTGAAGGATGGCACCCCGTGGGAGGGACGTACACTGGAGCAGTTCGTGGAGAACTGCAGCCTGTGGGAAGGACTCATGTTGGAGAAGTTTGTGGAGCACTATCTCCTGTGGGAGGGACCCCATGCTGGAGCAGGGGAAGAGTGTGAGGAGTCCTCCCCCTGAGAAGGAAGAAGTGGCCGAGACAACGGGTGGTGAACTGACCACAACCCCCATTCCCCATCCCCCTGTGCCTCTGGTAGGGGAGGAGATAGAGAATTTGGGAGTAAAGCTGAACCCGGGAAGAAGGGAGTGGTGGGGGAAGGTGTTTTAAGATTTAGTTTTTATTTTGTCATTATCCTACTCTGATTTTCTTGGTAATAAATTAAACTAATTTGCCCAAGTCAAGTCTGTTTTGCCCATGACCGTAATTGCTGAGGGATCTCTCTGTCCTTATCTTGACCCATGAGCCTTTTCTCTCCCCTGTCCTGCTGAGGAGGGGAGTGATAGAGCAGCTTTGGTGGGCACCTGGTGTCCAGCCAGGGTCAACCCACCATGGTCAAGTCACATGAAGGATGACAAGATGACAGAACATACTGACACAGTGCAGGGTAGAGCTGGTTGACTGAAGCACCTAGACAAAATGGAAGTGATTTAGCAACAATTCCATACCTCAAGTCCTCTGTGTATTAAAAGGATTCCTTTATCAAGAACCTCAAAATTAAAAGGTGTGAGGAGCCAGATTTTTCAGCTGTTTTGGGTGATTGTAGCTCCGTTAGTGATTGAATGGGTGGCTGAATGAATGCATGTGTTTAACTGCTCTGAGTTACTTGAAGATCTGGTTGAGAAGCTCTTTCTAAATGAATAATAGGGGAAGGATAGGGAAGATAGTTTTGGAAGAGTATACAAAATTCTGATGTTTCTTCTTTCTCCCCTTATTTGGGAAAGAACTGTAGGCAACTGGTAAGAAGAAGCCCTAACTGAAAAGCTTGATTTGAATGAGAATTTCTAGAGTTGATTCCCTTCAGAATGGGAAGCAAACCAGAAAACTTCTAACTGCTCTAAAAGGAGGGGGAAAGACTAATGGCTGATTAATGTTTTTCTTCAGCCTTCACTTACATTACTATATTAGTCAAAACAAAATCACTCCTTTTCAGGGTAACAGAAGGTTGAAATGAATGTTCAACACTTCTGTAAGTGCCCCCTACCCCCAATATGCTTTCACTCTTCTCTCCTAAGTAGTCTTCTGGCAAAACTGACTCAATTTTGTGTAGTAGTTTTATTTTTCTTCTATCCTTTGACAGAAAATGGCTTTGTGGGGTTTGTGTCTGTAGGGGTGTGTGTCTATGTGGGATGGTGGTGTACTATTTTGTTTTCCCTTTCCACCATCCGAGTCTAGTACGAACTGTTTCTGATTTTGGCCGAGAACTTCACAGCTGCTGATCTTCTTCCTAATGTGTTCAAAATAATTTGTGAAGGGTTTTAACTTCATGCAGTGAAGGAAGAGCCCCTAAACTCTCGGGAAAGATAAAAGAGAAGGTTCTGATACTGTCAGTCTGAATGAATGAATGAACACATTCTTGTGCTTCTCATGGAAGTAAATCTCAAAGCCCTAAAAAAGAGACAATTCCAAATCTATTTGTTTAAATTCCTCACTTCCAAAGAGAAACTTATGTGTTTTATAAATAAGGCCTTGTTACAGAACAGCTGAACTGTCCTTGTGAACTGTTTCTGGCATTCTTGAGAATTTTATTCTAAATGGTGAGTTTTCTCTAGGGTTTGAAAAACAAACAAAATGGTATATGAGCAAACCAGCAGCACATCTAGGATGAATCCATAGAGAGTAGTAGGCCTAGAGTTAGTGGCCTGCAATTCTTCCAGATACATGGTACTCCCAATATGAACTACATTTTAAAAACATAATCTGATTTTAGTAAATGCTGCAGCACTGTGTGTAGCTGAAAAGGTTGTGCTGTGCTGTGGGATTAGAATTCAGGATTCTTCTAGATTTTGATGTTTTCAAAGCTACTCAATTGCCTTCATGAGCTCTTTCCTTCTTCAGTTACTGGTGTGCAGCAGCAGAAACAACATGACAGCGACTCTATCCTTTTTGCTGGTGCAAGTAGTAACCCAATTCTGTCTTTAATCATTAAGATGCTTTATTGTTGCAGTTCATGTGTTTTAATAAAAATCTTATAGTAATCAATATGCTATCTAAGATTCTGACTTACTTGTCAGTCCCTTCCTGGGCACAGTGAGGAGGTTGAGGAAGAAGGGTTTAAGTATACTTGCAGTCATGCAGCAGCATGTAAAATGCTGTCAGCTGCAAGATGTGTCTTACACCTGCTAAGTACGTGCTAGCAAGCTGGCCTGGCACCTTTTGGTTATAAAGCAGACAGAAATACAGTTTGATCACATTCTAATTTCATTTTTAGACAATCTCAGTTTTTATGGGAGATGTTTGCTACGTGAATGTCCTGATCAAACTGAGCGTCCTGTCTTCTTCGCAGAATGAAAGTCTCAGGTATCCAACTTGTGACACAAAAGACAAATATTATATCAATGTAAATGCTTCACATACTCTGTATTTGGAAGCTATATGGTTTCTATATGTATGTCTTTGTACGTATGTGCCCACCTTTCTTTTCCCAGGAGAGTAAGGGGAGAAGTGTTCTGCTCCATAACATTTTTTTCTTGTTGGGTTTTAAAGTGCTTGTTTGAAAAAGAGTGGTAAAAGTTGAATAGAAAACACCATGCTTTTGAATACAACTGTAGAAGGTATCATCACTAGATCATTTACTTGCTGGAGGGAGAGAGAAAAATGGGTGAGATTAAATATGGATAAGTCTGAGAGTAATGTGGAAAGGTGGAGGGAAGCACTTGCATGTGAAGTGATCTGACTGGGTATCTTTGGATCATGTCATTTTGAAGAAAACATTTTTCACAGTTTCACACTTCTGGCATTTTTCTCTACCCTTCAAACTGTTCTTAATTCCTCACTGCAAAAGTGAAGTTTCTTATTAGACAGAGTGACTTTTAATTAATGCTTGTCTTTTGTGAAAGCAGCCTGAGGTGTGCTGCAAAAACAGACCAGGCTCATTTGATTCAGCAGACCTACCGTGTGACCAGCTGCCAAAAGTTTGACTATGGACTCAAAGTGAAAGGCTTATAATCACTATAGGAAAGTATATAGCTGGGCTGAAAGAAAAGTGTTTCAGTTTTAATTTTTAGATAGTGATTTGAAAGACACAGAGAAGATACACGTGAAGGGAATTGATTTTGTTTCCCTCTCCTAAACCTAAAGGAGCTGAGTTTAACACTGTTGAAGGATTTTCTGTGAGATGTTCACGCAGTTCTGGTGGTGACAGTATCTTGGCTTCAGTTCTGAATTTTGTTCTAAATTTAGGATTCCTCTTTGCCTCTCTCTTGGAAATGTAGTTGTTCCCTTCCCTGCTTGGTATCAATAACAGTCTGCCTCCCTTTTAGCATTATTTCTGCACTCAATACTTGCACAGTGTGTGAATCTCTTTATATCTTCTGTGACTATCACCATGTTGCGGACATACATTATTTTTGCTTTCATAGAAGCAATTTACAATAGATGAATAGATGTTGACAGTTCTGGGCAGCCAGAGAAAAGTTGTATCACAACAGACTTAGTTCTGAATCAAAGAAATGTTGTCCTCACTGCCTCCTACCACATTTCCAAAGCTGTTTAGTTTGAGTCATCCATGTTTCCTATCTTTTCTTGGCAAAAGTAAACAAAAATCAAACAGAAACCTGTCAGGAGGTCATGCCTGAAGGACAGATTATTATTAATTTTTAATTTCTGTCTTCATCAGGTCTGTTGTTAACATGTTGCTACAGATTGATACGTAGCTGCATCAGCACTGCTAGTAATCCTGTTGTGTGAAATGGCTCGTCTGCCATCAAAAATTATGAAGAGACAGCAGGCAGCAAGACAATAGATCAGCCAGAGTGTCTACAGATGTTTTTAATCTGATCCTCTGTTATTTATACAGTGTCATAGGTATGCATGTTGTTTTATAGATATATAAAACATGAGAGTTTCCTGTCCTGAGGGGCTTACAACATGCAAGATTGTAAATTAAATCCTGCAAGATTTCTGGTCATACTATTCAGTGCCCAGTGTGTATAGCTTACAGCAAGTGCAGTATGGAATATAGCCACTTCTCGCTAGCTGTGTATGTAAGGGAGAGAACCATGTTTAAGTGATGTGCAGTCAGTAGTGAGGGAGAGAACTGGTAATGGAACTTCAGGGCCTTTAACACTGATTTAAACCTACCTCAGGTCAGCAAGGCCAGTGCTCTTATTTAGGCCCTAACCATATTTTGTTAAACAAGAGGACTTTCAGAGGTCCGAAGCATGCGTAGTCCCCAGTGAAAACAGGGTACGTGTGTGTCTGCGTTAGTAAAATGTATGCTGCAAAGTGGTCTGAAGGCAGCAGTGTCTGCTTATTTTGCTCAGCTGTACAAGAAATCATTCCTTATAATCTTGGTCTGTCTAGAAGAACATGGATCTAGGTAACAGGCACTGACAGGAGTTAGATTCATTTTTGCTACAGCCAAAATATCAATATTTAAGAATAATTAAGGAGTTTTTAAACTGACTCATTCACCTCAAACTCATATGGATAATGTCTTCATAAAAGTCCATAATCAGTATGACATTGTATAGGTCGAATTCCTCCATGTCTGAAAGCACTTGAATGTTTCTGACTTAGCAAGATCCTCTTTAGCTTTGTAAACTGAACACGTGTTCTTTTCTTTCTGCATCTGACCCAAGCATGCATAGCTTATTGCACATTTTTACAGACACAGAGGTTGAATTTACAGATTTTTTTCAGAGAATTTCAATATATGAACAGAGTTGTGTTTTGGTTTTGTTGTTAGTTGCTGTAGCAGAGCTCAGAAACATGCTTAGCTTTTCTGTTTCAACTGTGTGTGCATGTGTCTTCATGTTGAGCAGCACAGGGTGAATTTAAAAACTGTGAAGAAGAAGAAAGACAATTAAATAATTACCTTACTGATGAAATAAGATGACCATTTCAGAAGCCTGTTTTATTTCATAAGTCTGTTTTAAGGTTGCAAAGCTACAAAACGATGTACTTTTGCTAGCATTTTACAGCTACTGTTCTGGTAGAATCCTTACCTTCAGAATATGTCTGATGAAAATTTGTGAACTTTGCACTGTAGTGTTCCCACTTTGTGCCATTAAATATTGACTGGAGAATGTGATTGTGAAATTTATTCTTCCTTTAATATCAAGCAAGTTGTATGTTAGGAGCGCAATCTGAGAACCAATTTTATGGCCTCTAATACTTGGTTAAGAAGTTCTTGACTCCCAACAGATAAAGATAATTTTTCTAGTCATGAATGCTGAACCTAGGAAGTGATAGTATTGACCTCATTAGCTTACTTCAAGCACAATTCCCATTTTTCCACACTACCTAGGAGTGATTTATGTTCTTCAAAATGTCTCCATATGATATAGACCTTGAGGTTTTTTTCAGTTATTTTTGATTTGTGGGGTCATAAATATTGTTGCCTGATATCTTTGACTAAATAAATACCTTCCCCCTCCCTTTTCAATTCTATTTTCCTTTTCCCATGTTATTCCTCATTTCTGAGATTTGAAAAAAACTTTAGGACACAAGGAAAAGCATTCCAAGAGGAAGAAATGTGGAAATTGGAGGCTCAGAAAAGAGTTAAGTGGGGGGTTTCCTTGCTATAAAATTACTGGTCAGAAGCCAGACACATGAGAGCTGGAGAAGAGGAATTGCAGAAGTTGTTTCTCTGTGAGTTGCAGTCTGGGGGAGGAAAGATGAGTGGAGCTAAAACAGGGCATGACTCCAGGGAGGGAGCCTTTTATGACAGCTTTCTGGGAGAGTGGAAACGAGGAGAAAAGATGGCCAGAAGAATGTGTGTGAAACATGTTTGTTTTACTTAGCTCAGACTGCTTCTTAAAAATTTTAAACTAGGTTAATTAGCACTTGCAAAATGCTTCTCTAATATGCTGAATTGCTTCCTGTCTTGGGGCTAGTTCATTTAGAATTAGCCAGTTCCAGGCTGAGATTGTCAAGTTTCTAGCCTTGACTGAGAAACTGAGTTAATAGGCTCATACCCATTTAAAACACCTCTGTGTCTCCCATCCAACACTCAGTTCACTTCCGATTTTCACTTCCTCATTTTGCATTACAACAGGTACAGTGAAAAGTAGCAAGGATACTCGAGATGTGGAATGACCTCTGCACAAAACCCAGCTGATTAACCTGGCCTTCTTGAGGCTGGGAAACACGGGATTGTGAAGAGCACATGACAGAAGACTGTAAAATCCTGGGTGGCATGGAAGACGTGACTAAGAAACAAGTGACCACACCTTCTCATAATGCAAGGATTGGAGTAGCCTCAAATTACACTGATGAGGTGGCAGGCTGGAAACGTGCAAGAAAGAAGATAGTTCTCGGGAGCTTGTTGCCATGTGGTAATACGAATGCCTGTAGGTATGCTTGGGTTCAGAAATGATGAGACAGATGAAAGCCCATGAGGGCCTTCCGAATGCAAAGATGTCCTCTATGGCTCAGAAAATTCCTGAGAAACAGGGGAATACACTGGTGTAGTATCACTTCATGCTTGGCCCTTCTCTTGTGCTCTTTCTCCACATACCTGCCACTGGCTGTTGTCACAGAAGGTCTGGCTCAGTGTGGCCGTTCATATGGAACAGCAGGTCATATGCAGTAAATACACTGTGAAATAATCACTTTGGGAGAGTATAGGTTTACTTTTGGAATCTCTTAAAGTGTGTAAATGCTTTGGATGCTGTTTTAATTTGGTTGAATAGCAAAGTGGTTTTGCCTCTTTCTCATAGCTTTCCTGCTTTTAAGTTGTAAAAGTAATTAGTAAAATCTAAGGCTATTCAGACAAAATATCATTGCTGAAAAGAAGGTTATGCTTGATAATCTGCATGGTATACATTTGATGTCTAAATTTCAAATACGTATCCAAATATTACGATTGCTGGCAGAGATTCAAACAAGCGAATATCAAACTTCAGCTGTTGCTTCAACACACTGGATATATATTTTGCCTAATTCAAGTTTAGTTCTAACAGTGGCAAGCTGTGTTGCCCTGAAGTCTAACTCTAGTTAGTTGCAGGAAAAGCTGTAGTCTTTTTGTTCTGGTGTCTCCCTTACAGCTGAGGTTTTGTTGTTCCAGAAAACAGCAGACGTAGTTACTGTGAGGATTCTGGGCTCCTTAGGAAGTTCAACTTCTTTTAAAAAATCTTGTTCTTTGGCTTTACATCCATAAATTTAGAGCATAATATAGGGCCATTGAGTATGATTTTTACCTCTGGACTTAATTTTTTGTTGACATAGACAGTTTACTATACACTGAAGTACTTGACTGTGCCCATGTTTATATTCTGAGATTGGGCTCAGATAAAAGTTATTTCTGCAAATGTAAATCATGATGGTCATACTGTGTAACTTTAGCCACTTAATTTCAGGGGTTACCTTTCTCTTTAAGCTGGTGGAGAGAGAGGCTCCTGCAGAACTTTGTGCTGTGAACCACCTTTCAGAGGAGATTCTTTGGAATAGGACTGTACTCTTAGAAGTGTCTCACCTACTCTAACTTTCAGCATTTGATTTTAATAGTCTTCCTTCCCTGCTTCCACCTGCTCTGCCTTCCCTTATCCTCAGCAGCTAGCTGGGAGTGAATATAACCAGGAGAAAAGGAAATTTGCTCCAAGGGATCTTGACCCTTTGCTTTTCCCTTCTCACTGCAGTGCTGGCACACAGAATTAATTCTGTGAGCAGCAGGAAGACTTACTTATGACAATAGCATTCAGTGGTTAGGTCCTCTGCCATCTGACAAGGTGTGAACTCCGGCTGAAGCTTCTCTTGGGATGACATTATTCATAATGTGCCTCTCCCATGTGGCTTCACTCTTATAATGGACAAGTTCAGTTTGACCAAAATTGCCCCAGGGCTACGGAAATTATTTGGACTTCTACTATATTGTCTATGTGCACTTCTGCAGGAATATCACAAAATCCTTCTTTCTTTAAAAATCAAAGTTAAAATCCCAACTAGTGGAAACTATATGGTAATTGGATCTTTTAAATGAAAATATTACTACTATGTAACTAAAAAATATGCCGTTGTAGCAGATTGCAATTCTGCACCATAGTTCAGCTAACATTAGCATATAGTGCACAGAATTGGAAATGTGTGTAATATGTTTCTTGATTTTCTTAACGGGAGGAGAGGAGGAAAACGTCCTAAACCATTTCTTATTAGGTGCAGTAATCTTGAACTGCAGAGAATGCCTTGACTGAAGACAGTGATAAGGACAAACATAGCTTCAGAAGGCATGTAGTTCACCACCTACCATGGGGAAGCTTGGTATCAGTGGTGAAAAATAGGTATTTCAATTGTATTTTGGAATCGGACATTCTGTTCTGTGATAGAGTGCAGTTCAGTGCACTGTGGGATCATGGTGGTATGATAATCCAGGCTGTTGTTTTGGCTCCACTCTGGTGCAGACTCCTCTCTATGTGAGATATAAGTAGCTCCTATAATTTTGTGTGTGTGTGTGTGTGTGTTTAAACAAAACAAGCAACACTTGCAGTGTGGTCGGTCGCTGTAAAAGAAGGAAAAAGATGCAGAATGAATCCTTGGAGACCTAGGGTTCATGAAATGCCTGCATGTTAAATATTCAAATCTATTATCTTAATGCCCATGCCATTAGCAGCCATGGGAATTTCAGGTAGTTACTGAAGAGGAACATATGTTGTTTATTTGTTTGTCTGTTTTTAAATGTCAAAATTAAAGAGGAAGAACATGAAGGATTCCAAGAAAAAAGAGCACATAAATCCTTCACATAGGACAAGTTGTGGGGCAGATCCGCAGCCGTTCTGAGAGTGACCACTGGTAGATCTGAGGAATGGAGTATAAACCCGAGTACACGTGTGAAGGTTGGGGTTTTGTTTTGGGGTGGGGTGAGGGGATTAGAACAAAGGCGAAGGAACAGTGAGAGAGATCCTCTGTGAAATGTGTGTCATTATATACACGTAGCATGGGAGTAAAGTGTAACCTGCTGTGGGCACATCTTCAGTTTAATAGGATTTGAGGAATGAATGGAGTCAGGGCTTGTGGTAGGTGCACTTACACTTCATCCTTCCATATGTTTTCCAAGCACTTTAGAGTCACTTCTAGATAGTAGGTGTTTCCTGCAATTCAATTAATGTTTATTGCATTTTCCTCCTCATTACATACAGTCAGGTTAATTCTGAGGGGATTGCTACCTGCAATTGCTTAGCCTGGCACAATGGAAATGCAACGGTAGTAAACAGAAAAAGAGAAGAAAAAATTTAATCAATTTACAAAGCAGATGCAGTCTTCTGTTAGTTGAAACTGAGAGCCATTAAATGCCTGTGTATCCTTAGTCAGTGTAGACTCTTGTCTGTCTTTTCAGTTTTCCCTTTGGAAATATAAAAACTTATACTGGACTTTGTCAATTAATATCTTTCTAGTAAGCATGACAATTAGAATCATTATTTCAAGAGAGAATGTCTCATAGCTATACATTGTTAATTCTCCAGCCCCAAATGACCTCCCAAAGTAAACTTGAAGTTGCAGGTGCACATCCATGATTGGAGGACAAACACTTTTAAGAATGTTATTTTTAAAAAAAAGTAAGACACAAGAAATCCATAACATGGCATTCCAATTGCTTATGGAGGAAACTCTATTTCCCAAAGTCTCCACAAAAACTTTGATATTCTTTAGTATGTCTGCTAGCACAGATAGGGTTGCGAAATTAAGTGCTTGAAAGATAAAAGGTGACCAGCTGACCTAAAACATGATCAGTGTTTCTGTTCTTTTCACAAATTTTGGTAAATTATACTTCTGAACTTTGCCTACAGATATTGTACACTTCAGGTATACAACAGACAAATGCTTCCTCCTTGTCAAATCTGGTAGGGCAGCTTTAATTCATACCTTAATTTTAAGATTAACTTTCTCAAAAATACACATAAATATATATAAGAAAAAAACACCATGAGTGGGCTTCTTCTGCGGCAGTAAGTAGTAAATCATGGGAAAACCTTTTTACATGTTTGATACAACGGTGACACTTAGCAGACTGACTATTCTAGTGTATTGCAGTTTGCTAATATTATGTTCAATTTTTAGTTCATCAAAGCTGGATAAGAAATCCTGTGATGCTAATTTGAGCTGAATATTACTTGAATCATCAAAGCTGTTCTAAAACCAAACCAAGCTCAACAAATGACTTATTCTTGCTTGTGTATTGGGGGGGGAGGTGAGAAAAATCCTATTCACCTAATAATGAATTCATTGTTCTCTTGCACAACTGCACATCAGGATTGAAAGCTTTAATTAATTTGCTAAACTATACTCTCAGTTATTGAGGAAAATGGCCTGCACGCAATTCCCTTAAAGCAATATGTAGTATGAATTATTTACCCAAAGAATAACTCTGGTTCTACAGTCCGCACACTGACAAAATTCCCAGTGCTGGGTGAGCATACAGAATCACACTGTATTTTGTGCAGCAACTTTTGGGGTTTTTTTTGTCTAGCTCTACTGTTAAACTTAGTTCTCAAACAAAACAATAAATAATTTCATAGACAACTTCTTGTCTGGTTGCCAAAACTAGAACAGTGTGGTTAACAAGCAGATACTTTGACTATTATAAATTTTTCTTTCTATTCTAAAATGTTTCATGTTTGTTTAGTTCTACCAATGTTAGTAAGGAAATAACAGAACAAGAAAAAAATGACTGTGACTACTGAATGTACTTATAAGAATTTTGCATATCTTTTACTACTCAAATCTGCTAGCTGAGACATCTGGCAGAAGATAACCTGAAGGGAGACATCTGTGTCACCTTATGCACTCTATCATAATTGTCATGTGCTTATATTACATGGTAATTTTTTTTCCATAAACTTTTATGTTATGATGCGTGGATGGTTTTGAGGAATGTTTCATAAGTTTTCCATAGGAGGAGTTGTTCCTGTCCCAGTTGTCTTGCAGATGTGATGAATGCTGTCTGTGTCTTCAAAGCACAGATAAATGCTGCAGTAGGGAAAGATGAGGAATAAAAGGAATTTAGATTAACTAAATCAGATGATTAGACCAGCTAATCAGGTACGTAAGTTAATTGAACAGCCGTTATAAAAACTGTGAAAGCAGTTCTAAATGAAGTCACTCTACCAGCACCAGAACAAATAAGCCCTGGTTTCTGACAGATTTGCCTGAGTAGCTGGAGTTTTTGGTGCTAGGAAGATGTGAGATCCAGCTGAAGCTGTTTTGCAGATAGGATGATTTCAGCACCTCTGCTATGCATGCATTTTCTGGTGTCTAGTAAGGCTGGAACACAAGTTACAGCCTTTCTGTTGAGGTGTTGATACTCTCCCTCCTCAGCTTAACTAGCTAATATCATAATGTTTGATGAAAATCACTATCTTTGAGAAAATTAGCTGACTGATTCAGAAATTACTGGTGTGAGAGAGAGAACATGTAAGGATTATTTCTTTGGTAAACCTTGGCATAAAAAGTTACGAGGCAGTGAAGATCAGTATCCAGATAACCACTTTTAGTGTGGTCTTACATAAGAATTCTGTTTTCTTCATTCCTTTATAACCTAAGGAAGTCCAAAATTATTAAGGCTGTTTTGGACTTGTTTTTTTTGTACTAGTTTTCTGTTCTGGTCTTGTTCTTTGTAAATCGCCTTTAAAATACATTGCTTTGCATACACTAGAAGCAGTAATGTACATCAGGATATGGTTATAGTGTGAAAATTGTGTGCTTACGTTCTTTTCATGAGGCTCAGCTCTATAGGTGAGGCTCAGGCCTCTGCAGCCTCTGCTGGACACTTCAGCCAGAACATATTCTTCTGAGAAGGAGAATATAGGATGGAGACATATATTTATATCTATATGTGTATCTATATTTAAAGGCAAAGAGAAAATTAAACACAAAGAAGAGGAAGGAAGCAAAACTAGACAAGAAAATGAGCTCCTAAGGTGAAGGAAAAAAGATGTAGCCATGGAATACAGTTACATACAGCAATCTCTGAAGGGCGGGGAAAAGAAGGGAGGTACACCAAATAATTGTGGTATTCAGATCACAGAAAAAAGTTGCGTGTTAAGGCATCCATGCTCTCCTATTTATTTATAGCATAGCATTCCCTCAGTTGTGTTTTTAAAAAAATAATAAAAAAAAAAATTGCCAAAGGTAAACCTCCAGAAAGCACAAGTAAAAGATTGCTCTGCCTTTGTGGGGTGAGGAACTATGAAACCTAAAATGGCTTTTTTTTTTTTGTAAATGTGACATATGCATTTCTCCTTGCCTGTTGCTTTGGAGAGCTTTCTCCTTACCACTCCTGAGCATTTTCTGCTTGTTTAGTAAATACTCAAGGTATCATAACTGAAGTGTGCTACTGAATCTGTCCCAAATCACAACAAAACAAACTCTCTACCTCTGAGCCAAATCGTACCTTCCTTTCCAAATGTTTCCCAAAGCATGTAGCTTCAAATTAGAATCTGTACAAGGAAACATAGAACAAGGAGAGGAAAGGCTGGGGAAATACCATTTCCTGCTTTGTTTAAAGTAAATTAATTAGCATAATATATGAGATAAGAAGGAAAGGCAAGTTCTTCCCTTTTACACTGGAAACTCGGAATAGAAACCTCCTAAGGAGGAACTTTATTTCAATTCATGCTGATAATTAACACTCAAATTTTCCTGTTTGTTAGAAACTTTATCTCCTCCAGAGTTGCATTAATCTTTCACTGAAATTTTGCTTCAGTGAGTCCTTTAAGAAGAAAGAGAGAATAGAAAACAGTTCTTTTTTTAGTTATAATGTATCTGGAATAGCAACAATTATACCACAAAAAAACCTTCAGTCTCAATAATATGAATAACTGAATGAAGGCATTCTTAACGTTGCTAAAGTTAATTGTCATTTAAGAGCTTAATGTTAGCCAATTCCAATTTCTTTATCAAGCAAAAAGGAAATATGCAGCTTTGTGTGGGAAGAGTATATCAAAACAGCCTAATTTATCTTGCAGTAGAAAAACCTGACTAGATGTTGATTATGTCAGTCAATGCTAATGCTTCTACTTCTGAAGACTAACTATGAACAAAAAAATGATAGTGCACAACCTTATTCAAAATCCACTTTCCCTTTGTTCTCCCTTCATTTGTAGGAAGGGATGCTGTGCTGCTGACGTATACTAAATGTACTTCAACAGTTGGAAGCAGTGATTCATGTTAGATGAATTTGGAACTTTGAGGTTGTACTAATTAAGAATCTGGCTTTTTGGGTTAAAATCTCGACATCCTTTCTTTTGCAGTACTGGAGATGAGAACTGGCACTCCTAATTTACTTAGGTTGGGGTTGTTTTTGTTAAGAAAATTCTCTAGCTTTTTAAATTTTGTTTAGAGAAGAAAGAAAGAGTGGTGAAGTTACTTCTGTATTTTATTTCCATAAAGATAAGGAATGTATATGACTTTCAGATATAAAAGTGTTTCTGAACCAATAGTCCAAGAAAGGTCTGCTTATTTAAATAACAAAACAACAGAACAGCTCTCTTCTTGGTTTCTTGGCTGATTAATACTAGAAAGGTTTGTAAACCTTGAGTGGTCAGCATAACTTGGTCCATAATCTCCATTACAGTGAACAGAAACTCGTTGGTCTGACTTGGAGAAAAATCAACTTTGATCCCATGAAATTATGAAGCTGCATAACACTTTCAGTAACTCTTTTTCAAACCTTCTTACCTATTTCCATAGGCATGTTTCTCCTACTTCAGAGACAGAGCAAACATAGAAGTCTAGTCAAGACTCTAGATGAGTTAAGTATCTTGCAGATATGCTGTGTGAGATTCATGTATGTATGGCCTTCATTGATGTGAGCTGTGGGGAAAAAAGAACAGAATATCCAAAGGATGAATCCAGATGCAGAGATTTTTTTTTATCTACTTAAAATAGCCTTATACACGTGCACACACAAATCATATATGTTAAACATGGGTTACGTATCCAGTCAAGAATCCTACTTATCTTTTGAAGTTATCTGATCAGGATTCAGCTAAAGCCAATGTGTAACTCAGCACATTTGTTGAGAACTTTCCATTGTAGTACAAACCACCACTCGGACAACTTGAATGTCAACTACGATGACCAGAAGAACACCCACAGGTGGGGATAGATTAATTCTTTTAGTGCTGACTTGAGAGCGCCTGATTCACAAGCTGTGCTCTTTTTCTTCTTCCCTTTGGCAGTCAATCCAAGATAGACTGGCCTTTTTCTGAGCCTTCAGACTCTTTCTTTCATGGTTCCAGTGGCTTTGCTCCCTGTGGGCAACAACTGTGATAGTCAGTATCTGAATGTTTCTCTGCTGTAGAGAAAGAAAGAACACCTCCCTAAGGGTATGGTGAGTTTTTCTTCAAAAGCTAACGTATTCTTTTATCAGGATTAGATATTATCATAGTCTGCAGTCTTCGCTATTCCCAAGTGTGTCTCTTGGTGATGTGGAGCGTCAAATGAACAGATTAATAGGTAACAGGCTCTGGTATTTTTATCTGTAGCTTCAGTATTTTCATCCATACATGATTCATATCATTATATACATTCTGGCTTCTTGATAGCATGTGACATATAGGGAGCATTCCTGTGAAATACTCCTTAAAATTGCTGGAGAGTAGCATGAGCTGCTTTTTCCAGCCAGTCCCACTTCCTGGCTGTCAGCTCTTCATTCCTTTCACCTTTAAAACCAAATTTTTCCAGTGTCTCTTAAGTGACAAGTGCCTTCAAGAGACAGTTTCTTTAGGTGAGGATTCTAGTGACTTGTCTTGATTGGAAGGAGTTGAGAGAAATAATGGTCTTACCATTTTCTTCACTATTTCAAATCTTAGCAAGGGAATTTTAAAGATGACATTCACTGGATCAGTTTTTATGACCCTAAGCTACGTGCTGTTTGGTGCACATGAATATAATTGTATCAGAGGTAACATGTTTCCACAACATAGAAATAGATAAGTGGGCAGTCTTGCTCACTTTCCTGACAGGATACAAAATCAATAAAGGTGCATGAGAATTTAAACTATAATTATATATATATAACGGCTTTCTTCAGGCCCCAGTGAAGTATGTGAGAGCCTGTTCTAATTTTGTTTCTACTGTATGTCTGTTCTTTGTCTATGTGCTGTCTATACTTTGTCCTCCAGATCTATCAGTTTGTTTCTTTTCATAAAATTGATTCTGAATTCCTTGATAGGTGCATTAGCAAATATGCATGTCTGGAATTAGACATTACAGATGAGTGCAGATAGCTTTTTAGGTTTCTTTTTATCTAAGAATTACATTTTGAAAAAAAGTTGATGTGTCTGTCATTGCTTCTTATCATGATCAGTCCATGAATGATATTGTAAAATATTTTTACATCACAAAACCTGATGTGTCAGGTTTCATTTTTTTTTTACTGAAGATATTTCTAGATTGCTGTGTTTTCTACATATTCTCCATGTTGGCATAATCCTATTAATATCATGTTACAGATGTGAACATCTTGGATCAATATAAACTGTATTTTTTGTACAAATCAAACTATCCATGTGAAATTAAAATCAGGAGACTGAAAATAAAAGCAGTGGGGAGTTCTTGACAGACAAATAAAAGAAAGCATTTATAGTTGATCCAGTTTGTACCAGAAGAGGCCAAAACTTGGCATGCAATGAGATACAAACTATCATCTGAATTTTTTTCCAGCCCAAGAAATGGCCTACTCTAAAAGATTACAGACTCATGCCTCACAATTAGAAAAAAACAATCTACTTTCATCCTCAGATAATTTTGTCTTGGATGCTAGTCATGTTTCTAATGTACTTTGGTAGAATCCTCAGTTTTGTCAGCTTTCAAAACCTTTTAATATCGTATAAAAGCAGCTGACTGTTTCTGGCAGTAGGTAACCGAGTATTTGACCTATAGTATTCTTACTGTACTCTTTGCATTTAAAATGCTGATTTTTATTTAGTTGTTGAGGAACTCCAGATGCAGAGCTTTGACATGGTGAATGTCTTTAAAGGAAGAATTTCTGTAAGTTCAGGGTTTGGTTTTTACTTCCATCTAACAAAGCAGGCAAGACTTTCTTGCAGATCCTCATATAATTGCTTTCCAGACATGCATCAATTACTTTCTACAACTGAGTAGACCTGAGTGAATTCTTCATTGGATTTACTTTTAACCAAAATGTCCTGTTTTGTGCCAACAGAACCATGTCATAAATTTGTGTCTAACACATTGAGATGTATAAGTGTGCAGAGAGAAACTTGAAAAAATTCTGAGAAAGACTGTTTCAACTAGAAGATCCTCTTTTTAGATTTTTGTTTTCTCTTAAAGGAACTAAATTCTTACAATTGAAAACAACATGTTAATTTTGACTCTTTCCACCTCCCCTCACTCCAGGTCACTCACTGGAGGAAAAAAAAGTCAGTTTTCTTACAGCTTTTCTAATGATTCTAGGTGGGCTCGGACGGTCCTGTAGAGATGCCTGTTTCTGCCTGATAATGCAACCAGGCAGGGCAGCTTAGTGGATCTTCAACACTGAGCTGCTACAGAAAGAAGTGGCCCCACTTCCACTCCTCTTTATTAATTTCTACATTCTTTTGTGTCTAATTATTCCTGCAACAATCATGTTATGCCTGTTTCTTCGTAGAAGGATCTCGGAAATTTTTCTTGAGGGAGGGAAAGTGGAGAATTTCTTGATAGGGGTTTCAACATAGAGATTTTCATTTAAGCAAAACTCATTGTCTCAAGTATAATCGTGGGAGGAAGCAAAAAAACTTGGCAAACTCACTTATCTGAAGCTGCCCATTGTGACAACTGTTTGTTCTCAGTCTTGAAATATGTGTAAAGCAAACAAATAACACGGTATATTGTTCAGCTTGTATAGTTTGAAGCTGTTACAGACGTATGCTTGAGTGAGGCTTTAAGAATACAAAGGACAGCAGGAGATCTTCTCCTAGACTTTTTATTTTCTCCCACAACACCTGCTGCTAGCACCATTGAGTTCATTCATGAGTAAAATGTATGTTGTGGAAGAGGCAGTTTTTAGCAAGCATGTTTTTATCAGGATCCAAGAAGCTCAGGCTGTCTTGGCAAAAAATAATCCAGTTTTAGGTGAGATGGCTCAGAAATAAGGTGGTTAGATGTCTAAGCACTATGCAGTGTGTTTGGAGAAGTTTGTGATACAAAATAGGAAGAAATTGAGAGTTGAAATCCTTGTTTAAAAATTATGCAAGATTTTTAAACTTTCTTTCAAATGTGTTTTAGTTGAATCTCATACTTGCTAACAGATACGGGAATCTTATGGCATATTCATATATAGATTTGCAGTTCTGGTTTTGTGTTATCACCAGAGAGAAGGTTGCTGCAAACAGTGTTGGGAGAGAACAGGGATATAAAGGGAGAAGGTTCTTTTTCAGCCATTTAACCGAAATGAGGTAAAGCTGAGAAAATCTGATGAAGAGAACTTCTAGGAAGACTTGCTGAATTTTTGCAGGATTTCTCAGAATGATGTTAGATCGTGTTTTCTCTGTCTTCTGTGCAATTCATCACTACTAAAGCTTTGCTAAAGAAATTATCTTAAAGTAGTTCTAATTTAAGCAACAGACAAAGCTCAGACCCCTTTAGAAACATGTAATGCTTGACAAACCATTTGAGTATATAATTTGTAATTTATTTGTGCATATAGTATACAGATTTTTTATGGATTTGTCACACTAGTGAATATGTGCACCATCGCACACATAGATCCCAGTGTGTGGCTGATAGCACTGCTTTGCTGTAGAGGTCATGATGCTTACTCTATAGTCAAAAATCTGTGTTTTGTCAGCACTAGATATGTAAAGGTATCTTTTCTTTTTTTTTTTTTTTTTTTTTTTAAATTGTGGAAACTTACCTTTTATAGAGCTCAGTTTATCTCTCTCTGAATTGCATCTTCTTCAACTTTGTATCCTGACTCCCACTATATCAAATCAGAATTTCTCTTATAAGGCCCTGAACAATTCTATCCTTTTCTGGTTTACTGCTGGTCTCTTTTACTACACAAGCCTCTTCTGCTGAGAGATGTAAAAGAAACCAGCCAGCTACCATGACTGGGCTGACAAAGCCCTTCTAAGTGAATTTACTCACTACAGGGTCTGCGTTAATAACCTGAATATCTTAATATAGTGCTTCAATTTACAGCGATCATCTTCTTTCATTGTCTTTCCCACAGGCAGGAGTGGAGTGCCTTGCTTGGCATATACTTGCATTTAAACCCTGTCTTTGTTGCTGTTAGGTCCCTGGACTTGTCATAGGCTTTGGTACCCATGAGAAGCTATTTCCACAGTCTTGGCTAGCTCTTGTGTCTGTCTCCTGCACAGATGAGTGGCTTTTCAGAAGGAAATTCTTTTGCTTCCCAAAGTGATGCTCCAGTGCATCACTTATTTGTATGTGGTGGGCTTAGATCATTGATTGCTCTTGAAGACTGAGGCTTTGAATTTGGTTTGCTATGCTATGGAAAGCCAGCATGCATAGTGGGGGGCACACATACGCCTCTGTTCTTTGGGAGATGAACAGCAGCATTTGTTTGTAGCTATTGTTTCTTAAGGGCTTTCTATTCAGGTACACAGTGCTGTTGTAGTCTCAGTCACACCTTGGTTCCTCTTGGGTTTACCATGTAAATAATTGTAAGAATGGGGCTTATAGTCGATGAGAAGTCTACTCTTTCCAGTAGTTAATCTTGAAAATGAATTCAAGATGAACAACATTAAATCTACCATAATTCTGAATGAGAGTACCCACACAAGGATTTAATGGTTTAAGTATTCCATTAGATTAATTTGGATTTCTGAGTGTACTTGGGTAATCAAGCCTTCCAACATATGCTCTGAAATAATTTCCTACAGACTTCAGTACTGTGGAGGATTGTAACTTGAAGATGTTTATACTTTGCGTTTCTTCTGCCTCTTAACCACACTACCAAGTACATTCTGATACTGTGTGACTTCTCTGCACACTCCCATGTGATATGTCTTAGCAGCTGTATTTTAGGTGGCCAGAGGTATGAATAAACTCCAGCAATTTTGGTGGCCTCAAAACTCTCGTCTTAATGCTCCAGGTGTCTCTGAAGCTTATGTTACTTTATCAGAATGCCATTAGTTTGCCACTACAACAACTTGGCTGTGGTGTAAATGCTTTGGCTGTACCAAAAAGTTACTTTTATAAAACTTCTATTTCTTCAGATGCTGTTATCTAATGGATGGCACCTTAGATTGTTTGTTGAACAGATATACTCCCCTGTTTGTGGTAGTTGTTTTCAACTGATGTTGACAAGGGCACAAAGGCTGATGAGACATGAAGAAAGAGATCTTTTGTTGTGCTTCTAGATGCCAGTGCCCAAGGTAATGATCTGTGGGTTTCTAGGGTTTTAGCCAATTGTTTGGCTGTGATTCAAGGACTTCACAGCTATGTGTTTTGGAAACAGAGTTCTGTAGCAAGCATGTGGTAAAAACAATCTGTTTTCCAGTGCTGGTGCAGGGAAAGGAAACAAGTGACAGTGGCTTATTCTATGTGACATATTTACATGTAAGTTCTACCATGCTAGTTCATATATAGGACTATTCACAGAGGCATCTTTTGGCTTCTTTTTAAAAATCAACATGATTTCCCAAAGAATAGGACTGTTTTGTTTATTTGTGCCCTGGAGTGCTTGTATATGCTTATGAAGGACCAACGTACATGTTCTATTTCCTGACAGCCAAGGAAAGTTCTCCCCAAAGAGGCAAACAGCTGAGCTAAAGATTGTAGCTGACACGGGAGAGTCGCTGATGTGACAGTACTGTGGCTGTTAATGACAGGTTTACTGCTGTTCTTGCTGCCCTGAAGGATTTTTTTGCTGAAGGTAGGGATATAGCACAGGCAGTGAGAACTACAGGGCTGCTGGTTCAGATTGCTGGCTTTGCTTGTAATACTGCTTGGCATAGCTTGTAAGGAGATCTTTTGTATAACCTGAAGTTTGTCACTGTCAGCTCAGCTGCAGGCAACTCCCTTGTCTCTGATTGCAGTTCTTCATTTGGTATATGAAGAGCATAGATTTGCATTATGGGGCGGGGTGGGGGTGGGATGTGGGGTTTGGGGCAGGTGGAGAGAACTTCACTGTGCCAGTAACAAGGAATTATTATCCAGGCTTAATAATCTGAAATGTCAGATAAATGTTCACTCCATCATGTTGTTCTCTAGAAAGAAAAAATATTTGATTGAGACATTTTTGAGCTACCAGAGGTATATTCAAAGTGTGTTTAAAACGTTGGCTGCAATGCTTATCTCCAGAATCTGAAATATGGCTCTGTGTGTGTGGAGGGGGGTGTGGGTGGGTGGGTGGGGGCGCTGGTTTGACTCACAGAAGTAAATGTTTAGCTGTAAGCAGTGCTTTTTTTGGGAGCTATAATTTCTGAAAATTAATCCTTGAGGGACTGCCAATGGCCCATTTGTTCAAAAACCTTGAGCAAGAGCTTTAAATGAATTGCAAAAAGAAGGAATCCTTTTGATGCTGAAAGAAGTTTGTCAACATACTGTCAGTGTGTCAGGATGTGTGCCTCTTCCCCTCACCCTGCCTTTTGTTGAATGTCTTGTTGCTTGATCTTGTGAAATAAAGCTGGGTTGTATTTAGGACTGGGAATAAACTTAGTCCTTTCTCAATCCTTTCCCTTTACATCCAGGGGAAAAAAGACATTTATATTTGTAAAAAGGTATTTTCACAGAAAAACAAAAAAGAAAACCTAAAAAAAATCCTACAAACCTTTAAGAGCTGATGCTAAGCTTTGGATAGTTTTTGTGAAAGGAAAGTTATTAAAGAAATAACCAAGAATAAACTGTTTTTATTGAGTGTGGTGAGAGGTCTCAAGAGGAAGCTGGAGCTGAGAGATGCTTGATGTTGGGCAGGTGAAGGGAAGAGTGTGTATAAAACTTATTTTATGTTATATTTCTGTCAAGTTAAAACACCTTCAGCGCTGAATGCAAGTCATAAATTCAAATGTTGTAACAGACCAAACAGCAAAGCTACACTTGGGAAAACCAGGATACACAATGACCTTTGCAAGCAGTCACTTAAGCGCGCAAGTTTTATACTTGTATACACAGTTACCCAAGTGTGTCAGTACGGGCTGCATGTTCGTAAGCAAGCAGAAGTCCCTTTTCATGCTCTTTTTTTCCCCTGTTCTGCTGGTAGTGTCACCTGATAAAGCTCCTAGTCCTGCATTGATCTCTTCTTCTGACAGGCTTTGCCCATCGCATGGTACCAATGCTTCTATTAAAATGGGCCAGACCCTTTGATCTCATAGACTGGCACCAGGTCCTGCTGCTTTTGGTGGAGTCAGTCACTACTCATAGTAGTCTTTGGGCTTCTCTGAACTGTGGCATCTAGGTTTGTCACATACGAGGGTTTATTCCATAGTTTTCCTTGTTTTTCCCTGTAAAACTGCAAGTTACTTTGTGTTGAAGGAGACCGAATAGACACACGTACATTTTCTGCTTTGCACATAAGTACTGTTTTGTTGGTGTAGATCACTCCCTTAGCCCTATTTCTCATTCCCTGCTGCTTCTCAAAATGGCCACAAGCCACACATTCAGGGGTGTTATGGACTGAAAAGCTATTGTTACCAGAATATGAAAATCTATTTATAAAAGAATTAAAGGGAGTCGGGTGCCCAAAATATGTGAATTTCAATTGGAAATATCCAGTCCTGTTAACTGAATGTATTATTTTGCTAGCTTTCTTTTAAATGACATCATGATAAAAGAACTCAACCTGTTTTCGAATGACTGCATGTTAATAGCTTCTAGCAGGTGCTCCAGAAATCAAGGGAGTCTATGAAATTTCAGAATGCCCCCTCCCCCTAAAGAAAGCTTATTTCTAAAAAGTGCATGTGTTCTTAGTCTGGTTTATTGAATGTGTGAGACTATGATCTGTTTGTACTTCTGCTGTTTTGAGATTGGTATTTTTGTAAGGATTCAAAGTGCATCTGTCTTAAGTGGAAATTCCACACGAGCTTAGCTATGTCGATGTCAAGGCACCTCTAAAGCATATAATTTTAGGGTCCCAAAAGTGCAAAAACAGTTGGCATAAAGCTTCAAGGAAAAAAAAACCGAACAAAAACCAAACCACAACCAAACAGCAAAAAAAGCCCTAAACTCCCTGAAATGTCTTTTGTCACCTGAACTGCAATTGCTCCAAGAAGCCAGCACAGAAAACTACAAAACTGCATTTCATCTGCAGTTACGGACTGATAGATATTCTTTGTAGCTGACAGTAGGCAGTGAGGCGTAATTCCTTTTGTTCCTTTGGTTGTTTAGCACAGTAAGTAAATTTAGGTCAAACTCTCAATCATTTGATCGCATGCCTGGAGATGTAATACATTTTGTCTAATAGCCAGGGGAAACAGTCATTTAACCAAGTAACTGTTTCGTTTCTTTAAGTGACTAATTTGATAGACAAGGCACGGTTCATAGGAAAACAATGGACCCTACAATGGGATGTTCTCTGCCTGACCTTTGTGACCAGCTGGGTGCTGGTGGGCCTGTTAACATGGAGATGTTTGCCAGATTGAGATGAGTGTAGCAACATCATACATACAATACAGTTGAAGTTACATCATGCAGCGCGTTGCATCATGTGTCTACTACAAATAATCTGCCCCTCTCTTTTCCTGCCACAAGGTTTCTGAAGTAGGGTATGAAGTAAGAGCATTTAGTTAAAAGAAAAGCAAACAGCTTGCTTTACCTTTAATTTCAGAATAGTGGGGGCTTATGTATTTTTCACGCTTCTTCCTGAAGACCTAATTCAGCACTTTATTGCACATTGGCTATCACACCAGAAAGCAGCTAAAACAGCGGGTCGATTTAAAACGAAGGGACAGCTGTACAGATGAGCTACTGTATAAGCAGATTATAAAATATGCTGTTTGGAGAGGTGGAACTTATCTACCCTCAGTAAAGAACTCTTTGCTGGTCGTTACTTGCTAAGTTCAGCCATCATCTCTTGAGGATAAATTTTGATATTGCCGTTGTAGCTCTGACTAATTCCACATTGGCCTCTTATTGTCATGCAGTCATGGTTTTGACTCTTTGGAAAGGTTTAGTTTATAATGGAAATATATTTTTCTGGTCTACTTTAATAATTCAAAAAACCCTATACTTGTAGTTTAGCACTGTCAGCTGAGCATTTGTAATTATTGAGTATATCATGTTCTTCTCCAATGATATCATTGCTTGCTGTTTGGTAGTGACCCAGGAGAGAGAATCTGCATTCAAATCTAAACAGAAAACCACTAGAGAAACTGTATTGTTAAATAAGATATTTTTATATTCCGATTTAACTGAAAAAGGACTTTTTACTGCATTTTTTTAATTTAAATGTGGAAAATAAGGCTATACAACCAGCTTTGCAAATCGTTCTAGCTATTTTTTCAGGCAGAACAAGTGTCCGCCTTTGCTGTCTTACTACCACACCTTTTATCCTAGGCTCTCATTGATGTGCCTCCTTGAGGGAAGGTCTTTATTGTACCTTCATCTGTGATGAAAGTTTGCAGCAATTACCTCTCATTCTCTTCTTTCTCTAGAGCATAATATGTGCATGATTTTTTCAACTGCGTACCAGCTAATAAGCATATTTAAAATAATGAGTCCCAAGGACTGTGGAAAAAAAAAAGTATACAATTTAGCTTCTGAAAATCTTTGTTTTCAAAACCAAAATTTATTTCACTGTTAATCATATTCCTTTCTTTCATTGCCCCTTCACTTTCTGCAGGTTCTTTCCTCAGTGCTATTGTTTTTAAAATCTTATTTTATGCTTCTTTTTTCAATTCACAAAGGTGTAGTGACCTTGTGTGTTAATTTGCCTGTGATTCCAAGTTGTGTGTTAGATTGCCTACCATGATACCTCTAGTAGCTCCTCCCTTCCAGTGGTAACTGCTGAAGTCCCTCTACTCTGTCACTATCTGGTTTTTATGCACACCTTCAGTAATGGTACAGTTACTAATTCTTTCCTTTCCACTTTTGTTTCTCACCAAAACTATTAGCGTTCTGCCCGCTTACAGCTAGAACATGAGCAAGAGTTTTCACTGATTGGTTACATCATTCAGAATTTCTCATATTCAGGTAGATATACAGAGAAATGCTTTTAAATAGAACGTCTTGCTTCATTTTCCTCCCCCACTTACAGTTAATTTCATCCATGTTCAGCTCATAGTGGAGAAAAGATCTCTAATTTGACTGAAATAATGAAACTAAGTCATGTTGCCACATTTAAAACCTCATGTGGCTGAACGAGTGTACCAGCTGGAAAACTTTGTGCAGGCAAATGCAGACCTACAGTACTCTTAAATTGAGCACACGTACTAAATTAGTTTAATTATTGGTATTGTTTTATCTTCCTGTCTGGTCCGAGCAAAATGTTCTGTTCTGTACAAACGACTGCTGAGCTAGTGTGATTCTGTATGTGCTATGCACCTCTGAAAATGAAAGAACTTTCTTATTTAGGTACCAACATGGATTTCTTTCTTTCTAACTAAATGTTTAGAAATTAAGTGTCTGGCTTTGTTTCTGACACACTTTGGGAATAGTTTTACACAGACTTCTCTGGAGACTCCTCTCCCTCAGTTTTCCGATTATTAACATACAAATCACTACTGTTGTAAGTGAAAATGAAGCCAATTTTATGATCTCTCACCAGGGTCCTCCTAGTCTTCTCACAGCTAGGGAAAACAAATGGGCCTTTTAGTGTGCCCTGAAAGTCAATAAACTAGAACTAGTTTGTAGGGGGTGGGGGTGCAAGTTCCCAAACTGGGGGGACACAACAGAGAGAGCACATCTGCCTTCTTTTAGTGGCATTCCTGCCCTAGTGCTCAGCTGCTGGCAGTCTGGCACAAAGAAGTTGTTGTTTGTAGGTTTGTTTTTTATAGAAGCACGCTTTCCCCAAATACTTTAAGGCAAATTTCCCAAATACTTTAAAACTGGCAAAAATAAGATCCTTGAATGCCATGGCCAGAAGAGGTCAAAAAAAGGATCAAAGATGTATTTGATAAGAAATGGGATGCTGATGCTGTCTCGCTTTGTAGGTGGCTTTTGAATTGGAAACATAGTAGTTCATCTGGAAGGGAGAAGCTGTAGCTGAGAGCTGCGAGATGTAACCTCCGGTAATCTGATGGCAGAGAAAAAAGCTGACAAGGTTGTAACTGTTGACCTCTTTCTGGTTTGGGGCAGAAATCCATTGGCTGCTTCTTTTCTATCCTCCAGAGGCAAGTTTAAAATTTGGTAGAACATCATAGTTTTTTAGATAGAAATTTAACACATTATTATATGTACAAAGTTGTGAGGATTAAAGAGAAACAATTTTTCAAAGATTTACTGTATGGTTGTTACTGGATAGGAGTGAAGGGAAAAGGGAAAAAGAAGTTGTTGATTTTTGGCTTTGTTTAGTTTTTTTCTCCCACTTTTCCCAGCAGAAGCTTCTCCACAGTGTGAAAATGAAGTGATGTTCTTACATCCTCAAAAAAGGAGGGAGAAGAGAGAGGCACAAAAGTAGCTTAACAATAAAAAGCATGTCTAAAGCAAATGTATTTACTCTTAACAGTTCAGATTGATTAGGCAAGAGTAAGTGACTTTATTGCTTTACAAGCAAACAATGATAAGAACATACATCTGCTTTAAAACGGCACGATTTCTTTTCTAGTACTGAGACAGATTTGCCCTGGGCTCTGGTAGTTATCAGATCTGGCCTTGAGGATGCTGCTAGCCGCAGGTTGCACTGCGAACATGAGAACGCGTTGGGGCAGGATAGGCTTGTCTTACTCAAACAGATGTCAACTTGCTTTGTAAAACAAGGCAGCTCCATTTTGTGTCTGGCTAAGGGTACCAAAAAAGTTCTGTCTCAATTGTGGTTTTTTTGTTTCTTTGATGAATAGTTTTGAGGTGGTGTGTTTGGTTTTTTTCCTTTTAAAGAGAATTTTCTTCTGTGCTTGCTTTCTAATAATGAAAGAAGTGATAAGTTTACAAGCTGTGGGGTTTTGGCGCTCTTTCGTTTGTTTTAACTTTGAGTAACAAAGATGTTACACCCATACCACATACACAAAGGTATTTGCATCATGCATTATACTAGCATATAGTTTAGATGCCTTCTTGAGAGCCAAGACAAAAGGCCCTGGTTGCATCACACATTTTTAGGCTGAAGTACATATGCATTAAGATTACCTTTTCCTTCTATATACATCTATATCTTTTCCAGAAAATTCATTAGAAATTACAAGTTCTCAAGTACTGGGCTTTGCCTTTGGAGAAAAATAAAGGAAAAACCAATTCTAACACCAGCAATAATGTGATTTCAGGCTTTGCCTACCTGTGGCAGATGAACTACCTACTGTGAAATCCCAAGGGGGGCAGGCTGTTTCTGTGGGGTATTTAAGGACAGGGTTCACTGTACTCATTTGCTCATGACTGACTATCTGGTTTGTTTTGTGATAAGACTAAAGACTCTCTGTAGACTAGAAACTGTCTCTACTAGTGAATAAACAAAAGAAACCCATTTCTGGCAGTCAAGACAGAGCCATAATGTTCCAGATGGCTCACAGTATTTGAAGTAACTCTAATATTAAACGATACAGTGTTTGAAAAGCTGGAAGTGCCTTGTAGGGTTTTTTCTTTTCTTCTCTCTCTTTTTTTTTTTTTTAAATTTCAAGATTATTTGACAAAGCCTATTGTTGAAGAAAAAGACAGAATTGCAAAAAATGCGGCCCTTCACACCAAAAGTTTGAGAGGCTGCAAAGTAAGCCAGATTTATCTTTAAGCAGTGCCTTTGTGGTAAACTCATCACAGAAGAAAACTCACAGTTCTGATGTTTGTAAATGATACAGGCTTATCTTGGGGTTTGTGTATATGTAGTATCTCTTACAGTATCATACCTCTTCGTCTGTGGTGACCTAAACATTTTTACAGATGGAGCTTAATAAAAGTGCAGTATCTTAAGATATAAATTGCATTCTGCCAGATAGAGTCTTCATAACTATCAATTGCAAATCTAAACTTTCCCTTTAAAGGAGTTATTCAACAAGAAAGACAAACAGATTAGGAACATGATACAGATGAATGGGCAAGTACAATAGTAATAGTAAAGTCCCAAGCAGTGCTGGAAGCAATGTAGTTGCAAAGATATGTATAGATCCAAAGTTAGAAGTAGGAGTGGGTAAGCAGATGGAGAGTCCAGGAGGGCCAAGAGGTTAATTTCATTGATTCTTTAATCTTCCTTCAAGATTCCTGGGACTTGCTTAGATCAATGGAGAAGATGTATTATTTAAAGTGAATTATTGGAAAAAGGTTTAGAGCTATGGTCAATCTCTCTTTGGCTTTTCAACAAAACTTTGAAAATGTAGACACTAGAGTAGATTCTAACAAAAATGAACTTACTGGATTTGAGTGAATGCATGTCTAAATCTTGGACAAAATAATTAGGCAACACTCACTTAGCATATTTTGGCCTGTTCTGTGCTGGTTATCTAAATTATATTAGATCCCAATACGATGATGAGACTGGGCTACCAGGCCACAGCTACTTCTGGTTGACCACATGAATACCACGATTTATTGACATAAAAAGTAGGAATGACTACAGCCTAGTGAACAGGAGTTAAAAAAAGTCCCTGTGGGACCAACATCAGTTGGAAATGACCTTGGTTGCAGTTACAGTATCTCAAGGACACTGAAATTTATGTGAGCTTTTCAGCTCTATTCAGAGAAAGAACTTTTGTGTGTTCTTATTAGCTGCTGAATTGCAGCTTGCTGTTTTCATTTTCCAGAGGTTCCTAAATCCACAAGAAGATCACTAGTGCTTTGCAATTAAAGGCTTTCTCAGCTGAACCATGCACAAGAGCTGTCGCCAGTAATGTGGTTTTGGGAAGATTTGTATTTGGCAGGGAAATTCTTTGGGGATGTCACCTCTTTGCTCTTTTTCTAGAACCCTGTGCCCTTCGAAAGCTTTGGAGCACTTAATATAAATGTATATGTGGTGTGACTATGTAGGTCGGATACTGCATGTGACCCTTCGTAGTTTAACACCACAAAACTGAGGATGTAGGTTAGACTTCACAGTCCTTAGGATTTACAGTGATTGATTTTTATTTTCTGTAATGAAACTTGAAGACGCGCTTTTTTTTTTCCAAAAAAGGTGGAGTAGTCTCAATTTGTAGCTAAAATATGTATAGCACAGGCAATGATTTTACAAGTTTACTTACTCTGCCTAATATGTATCCTTCAACCCTGACTCTAGAGCAAGGTGAAAATCTAATGTGCTCCACCCAACTCTCCCAAACAATTCAGGTGCTGTGATCCAAAACCCTGTAGTTTTTACAGGCATTTTTTTTCATTCTGAAAGCATGGGAACTCAATGGAGTGGATACCATATTTATCAAGTGACCAGTACAAAGGGAGTCTAATCCCTAATTTTAGTCTTTAGATGCTTTTCAATAGAAACCATAATTTTTACATCAGATCCTGTATCTACTTAATCCTTAGACTATGAGGTTAAACTGGTATTTGGAGACCTGTGGTGATGGGGGAGGAGGGATATTTGTTAGCTAGGCAATGGGTGTAGTTCATTTAGTGGTGGAAAACAATGTTTGTAAATGTCAAATACTGGGTTCTTCAGCTATAAGTACAAGAAAATAATTACCAGTTTGTAAATAAAAAGAGAAGAAAGAAAATACCTGACCAAAGTTTAGAGCAGTAATGAGAAGACTAAAGCTGTGTCTATATTAGCAGCTGGATTTTAAATATGAGTATGGCTTTGAAGTGAAGCCCTTGATTGTCCCAATTTCCTGCACTTTGATTCAGTTCTCAAAGTGGTCTAGGATCAACTAGGTCCCTCCAGGAGAAAACAAAACTGGAGCTTCAGGTCCAAATATGCTTCAGTGTTTGCTGGAGTTTGTTAGGCTCTACCCCCCAGTTTGGGTTTTGCCATCATGAAGTCGTCTGGGAAGACCCAATACACAAGGGTCAAGACAAGGATCTCAAATGCCGACAGCTCTCACAGCACTCTGAATTAGTTCTGGCACTCTATAAGGTGCTAAATTCCATGAACAATTTCCTATTTGCTGCCAACTACCAGCCCTCTGCTATTTCTTGTAATTCTGGTGCTCCTTCCTCATTCATCTGTACTTATTTGGATTTGAAATCCTTTTCCTCCTGTAACTGCCCATCTTTCTCTTGCCGTCTTCCCTTGCTGAATTCCTATTTCTTTTTGTTTCCACTTTCTATAATGCCTTTTCTACTATGTTTACCACCTTCTGCCACGTTTATAGTTACCTGTTTTACCTCATAAAATTCAGCGACCTGCAGCTTGGGGCTCCAAGGAACAGGTAGTCCTTGAGTTGTGCAAGGGTTGGGATTTTAGTGCCATCAAATAATCCTGCTGCCTACCTGGAAGTCATTAATCTCATGATTGCTGCTGATAGAGGAGACCTGCAAGCAATGAGGAATTCAACCGGATAAAAAAGTGAAGATAGAGTCCTTGAAGGTCTGGAACAGCATCCATGCTTGGGAACACCGGAGCAGATGTGCACTCTTTATGTGAAGATTGAAAGGATCTTTGCTTGGGAGCATGCCAGCAAGATGGTGTTCTGTTGACTCCAGCACCCCCTAAGACAGAAACACCATGTACGAGAATCCAGAGGAGAGCACCTGTTCTGGCACTTGCTCCAGGATCCCTGTTCCCAGCAGAAGGCTCCCACAGGGGCAGGCCAATACCTCCTTCTGTGTTTCCAGCCAGCCCTGGTATCGACAACCCCTTGTGCCAGTGCTCTGGATTCCAGCCCCACAGCATGCTGTTTTTTCTGTATGTCTCTCTGGGGCGGGCGGAGTTGGTGCCTGACCTTTCTGGTAGGCTTACAGCATCAGGCTCAGAGCCACAGTGAAACTGCGCACACCACTGGTCTGACTGAGGCCATTATACCCTTAAAACACTTCCTCCAGAGCCATCAGCTGTGGAAAAAATCCTCCACGGAACAGGTATCTCAGAAATTACCTCCCCAGTCCCAAGTCTGTGTGAGTTTCTAGCTCAGCCCCAGTATTAGGGAGCTGTGTTTAATGCATGCTGCAAAAGCACAGCTGTCCTAGGCTTCGGTGCTGAGAACCTACAATGTAGGCCCTTTCTCACACTAACTGCCATGGATTTGCCTGCTCACAGGGCAGTAACTTTCCTGACCCATGAACACAAGAGTAAGTACTTTTCAGAGGCTTCTGTTTATCTGAAATACAAAACAGTTATTGGCTGAGGTGCTGGTTGATTGCAGTAACCCTTCTCTCCCTTGCACTTCTCAAGTTGCTGTGTCACCCATCCTCGGTCAGTTCCTGAAGGGGAACCGCAAGGATGCAATCCTGCTGCTGCGACTTTCTGTAGTTGTGCGAGTCCCTCTGCAGAAATGCTGTGCAGCACAGAGTCATCCCTCTCATTTTAGGAGGCTGGAAGCTGTGTTGGTTCCTAGTTTCAGCAAACAGCTTTGCAGACAGGATCAGTTATAAGTCTCTTGGGGTGGGAAAGAGAAAAAGGGCTATTGTTGGCTATTGTGTACTGTCACGCCATTACTCCAAACAGGACGTTGAGTTCATGTAGTACCATACTGTTACCTGTATGGGATGGAGATGTAGGCAAATTGTGCATCAGCAGAAATGCCGGAGAGGGCAGCCCACAGCATTCTTCAGAGCCTCTAGCGTGTGAGTCTGCAGAGAATTGAGTAAATTCCCAGCAAATGCTGGTAAAAGGCTCCTGCTGTCCTGAGATCACTTATCCATTACTCCAGGGCAACAGGTGATTTTCTACCTCCTTCCTTTATGGTAGAGGCTACAAAAAGGTGGGTGCAGGATGGGACAGAAGTTCATGTCTCAAGAATAGGGGGAAAGAGAAAGTATTCTTGCTGAGAGGGTGTCATCCCTCCCACCTGAGCTGGCTCTGCCATCTGATTCCCTAACTGTTATTAATTTTCTCTCTGCTGTGCTAAGGCTGCTGCTTTAACAGCTCTTATCAAGCTTTCCTTCACCTGCCCTTTCTCTTAGTAGCTTGATGGTAGAGGGGTATGACTTTGACTGTTGTGGGTTGACCCCAGCCAGCAGCAAAGCACCCACACAGCAACTCACTTGGCCCCCACCTCAGAGGGATGAGGGAGAGAACAGGAGGACCAAAAGTGAAAAAAGTCATGGGTTGAGATAAAGACGGTCTCATAAGTGATGAAAAGAGGGGTGGGGGAAACCCCAAGTGATGCACTCACCTATTCCCATCATCACACCCATGCCCAGCTAGTCTCTAAGCAATGACTACCCTGGAAGAGAAAACCTCCCAGTTTTTATGGCTGAGCATGACATTATACAGTATGGGATATCCCTTCGGATTTTTTGGGTCACCTGTCCTGTCTGTGCCCCCTCCCAAGTTCTTGCCCACCCCCAGCCTGCTTTTCAGTGCAGAGTGAGGGGAAAAAAAGGTGGTCTTGACACTGTGCAAGCGCTGTTCAGCCATAGCCAAAACACTGCTGTGTTATCAACACTGTTTTAGTCGCGAATCTGAAATGCAGCACCATATGAGCTGCTATGAAGAAAGTTAACTCCATCCCAGACAGACCAGTACAAGAGTCCAGTATCACAGTGGGTCTGTGGCATGTCCCATGGTGTAAATGGACACCCAAATGCTGCAAATGATCCTCTCTCTTTGTGTCTCGCTGCATTCATAAGTGGTGTTAATGTGGTGCTGAAATGTTTGTAAGAAATGAGAAGACAGTGCAGTGCTGCTTGGAGAGACCTGTAGTTTAGGTCGTGGAGCCCTGGAGGATAGCTTCCCTTCAGAAAGTTGTGGACAGTTTTGTGGCGATGTTTTGGCACTAGGCCAGGCTCTGATCCAAAGTAACCCTCCTAAACCAAATATGATGGAGATATGAGGTGTTTCAGCACCAGCCTCGCAGATCTGCTGAACAGCTTGCTTTGGGCTAAGTTACTTCCTGATGTGAAATAACCTAAAAGCTATGCTGCTTGCCCTCAGTGCTTTCAGCCATTTAATCTTTAGCTCATTTTGTTTGCAAAGTGCATCACCCTGTTTCTGTAGCTAAACACTCATAAAGGGATCTGTTATAACTTGTGAAAACTATGCCAGTTTTTATTAAAAACCTCTGTCACACTTTGTGACTGTCTTCTTAATGAAGCAGCTGCACAGATGTTGAGATACCATTTATATTGGTATACATAAGGGTGGAGACCAGTCTTATTTTTCATTCTCGGGTTTGGTGTGGCAGGTGTTGCTATAGTGTATTATATCCATCCTGAATTACCTGATTTAGCATTGGACATCAGCTGTGCTCCTTAAGGTTCTGATCCTGTTAATGTTATTATGGTAACAGGATTTGGGCAGAGTCACTATTTGCATAGGAAATGCCCTTGGAAAAAACAAAAGTGCTGAAGGAATGTTGTCTGAATTGCTAGAGAGTGGGTTTTCCTTGCTATTCAGTACTTCATCAGTGCTGTAGTTGGGAGGCAATTTCTAAGTTGGTATCTTTTAAATGTCAGACTTTTTTAAACTAGTTGTGGTAATGCGATACCATGGTGACATTTACCATCAGCAAGAAGCATTAGTCTGGGGATCCTAGCCTTCTCCAGCAGGCAAGAGGTGAACTTTGAAAACTTGCCTCTTCAGGAGGTGCCAGTGACACCACATATGCTGATAATCTGGTTGCAACACTGATCCGTGTTAGGATAACACGAGCAAGAAATATCTTTTGTAGCTATCAGTTTTCCTTTAGTCACATAGACAAATTTAAACCCAAAATCCAGAGTTAACAAAATATTGAAAATGAGAAACAATGCCAGTAAATACAACTGTCTTTCCATGTGGTACTGTAGCTTCTTAGGCAGCTCTGTGGGAGCGTGTCTCTCGCCCTGCTGGGTTTGGAGGTATGTGTGTGGGACCGAGAAATGATGTTTGCAGCTGAAAGTAAAAAAGCTGATATGGTGGTCTGTGTTGTCAGCCCTCAGAAATAAAACTGTGGGCATGTCAGAGGACCCAGTACTGTAGAGAGAAATCTAAATAGAACTAATAACTCTGCAAAACCTGAAGGAAGGAAGTACACCTCTAGAGGCTGAAACTGAGCTATTTGGGGAGATGCTTAAGGGAAACATACCTGTTAAAGAGAACTGACTTCCAAGAAAACCAAATTAATTTGAGGAATATGTAAGTACTCAGAATTCCTGGAAAAAACGAAATAACTAGACTATTACATCTTTGTCCTCTGTCTAAATATCAAGGACCAGTTATTAACAAATGACTCCCACATCTGTGCCTGTGATCTTGCACATGCTCACTGACCCTGGCAATGCAGGATTTTGCACACCTTATTGTGAATGTAAAATATCTTATAGGATAATATGCTTTTTCTTCAATAATTTTCTCTGGAAGGTATAGCAGACACGAACAAGCTTCATACCAAAGAATACAACCTATAACCTATATACCAAAACTTTATATGGCTCTTTGGCCAAAATGTAAACACCCATATGAATGGATGCCTCTTAATATACCCAGGTATTGAAATTGACTGATATTGATAGGTATAAAAATAAATTGGTATCAAAATTCATAGCTATTGATGCCTATCGATTGGTATTGATGTCTACTGATGACTACCATAACAATAAGTATCTACGTCTATCAAAAGGTATTGATATTGATAGGTATCAATGCTTATCTAAATCAGTCTATCAACACCTATCAATACCTACCTATCAATAGGTATTAAAAATGAAAGATATTAAGGACTATTGCTATTGAAAGGTATCAATATTGATAGGTATAGATGCCTGCTGATATCAAAATCAGTATCAAAATCAGTAAGTATAGATGCCTATTGAAATCAGTAGCTCTTGAAATCAATAGACATTGATGCCTATTGATTTCAAAATCAGTGTAGGAATTGATAGGTATTAATGCCTATCTTTTGATACCTATTGATATCAGTATCAATGCCTAATGATATCAAAATCAATACTGAAATTGATAGCTATCGATGCCTACTGATATCGAGACTGGTATTGACAGACATTGATATTAAAAGGTATTGATTCCTTTCAATAGGTGCCATACTCTTTGAATGCCTATTGTTCCCAAAATTAGTATTGAAATACCTTTTGATGCATACTAATATTGAAATTTGGTTTCAAAATCAAGAGGTACCGGTAACTATACTTATTGGTAGGTATCAATGCTTTTTGATAGTTATTGAAATCAGTATTAAAAATTACAGGTATTGAAGCCTATCAGTACTGAAAGCTGTTGATGTTGATAGGTATAGATGCCTGTTGATGCCTATTGATAGCAAAAGGTAATGATGCATATAGGCACCAATGCCTGTCAATATCAAAGTTTTGAAATCGAAAGGCATCAATGGGTAGCGATGCCAATGGATGTTGAAATCAGTAAGTATCAATGTCTGTTGATGTCAAAATAGGTATCAAAATTGATAGTATCAATATCTTTACTATGCCTAGAGACTTGCAAGCGGGAGTATATACAACCAGTGTGTAACCAGTAATTATTTATTGGCTAGCACATTGGCAGGAACAACATTCTATTAGGCCAACCAGAAATGTGTGCACCACCCCTAATGCAAACATCTCATGAGTCTCTGCTGGTCAGTCAGGTGGAGAGAAGCAATGGCCTCTGCTGCTTCTTGGAACAAACTGTTCCTTGATCTTGCTGACTTTTGACTATTACTTCTTTGGGGTTTTACACCTTTTCATGGCAGTATTTGTCTCTTGAGTCCTTGAGTTACTGCTTCCAACTCAAAAATTTCACTTTGGTCTTTGTTTTTACTTCTTACTGCTTTTACTTCTTATCTTGAATTGGTTTAGCTTGCATAGTCTCTCACAGCTCAATAATAATTTTTCCGTGAAGCTGAGCCAAGGTCATACCTCTGTGCTTTGCAGATCTCGGCCTCAGACCACAGAAATTTGAACTCCTGGGCCATGGGTCTGGGTTCAATTTACACAGGAGAGATGGCAATGACTCAATATGTCAGAATTCCTGTTTAATTACACTGACTTGTTACATCCTTTATGTTTCGTGGAGATGAATGTTAAATGGTCAGACTTACCAGGAGATTTCCCAGTCTTAGACATAATGATGAACGAATTTACAACTTGGAAACCCCTTGGTGATTTATTGATGGTGCACACGTGAAATGAAGAGCAGAATCTGATTCTCATTCTTCTCAAGACAGTCTAGACCCATATACAGATATGAAGTTCACTTAGTCTCCAGCATCTGTATTTTATTTCTGTATCTGAAAACATGTGTCCATATTGCTACAGACAATTGCTTTTCTTTCAAAGAAAAAATGTCTGAGAAGTGCAAGGTTTTCTTCTAACTTTACTTTTCCTACCACAGTCCGATTTAAGTTTCCTTTATACTAAACAGATATCTTTTCTGTAACCTTTTTGCCCTTCCTAAATGGTTACTCCAAAGTTAGCAGGCTTTGTAACATTGCTGAAAAAGTGCTAGGTTATTAAATTAGAGAAAGCTTTTAAGAATATAACCCTCATGGAAAACATACTGTTTCTCTATCCTTTTCCTCCATATTAAATGGTTTCTGCCTCAAGTATTTCTGCTGATCATCACAGGGTGCATGTTTGTTAATGTGTTAGTTCAGAGAGGGGATGTCCTGGTGGCACGAATCTTTCCATCCTCCTTCCTTGCCTCATACTGGTTTGCGTTGTCAAATTGTCTTGGAGAACACAAACTGAGTTCCTTTTAGATGAAACTAAAACGAAAGGCAGGCTACAGGAGCACAGTTAAAGTGCTTTAACTGCTAATGGTCATTCAGTGCAGGAGACTGGCATAGAGCTAGTATAAAGCATTTTCCCTTCTCCCCAGAAACACCTGTAGCATGGGTTTTTGGTTTCCAGCAATATCTATTTTGCTCTGATTGTGCTGCACAACTTGGTAATGAAAATGTAGCCACAATTATGCTGTATTCTCATCAACCTCAAAAAAAAAAATATTTAAGTGAGGTGTGAGTCCTAAAAATAGGCTTAAATACTAGCATTTTGGTGCTGTTTTCAACAGAATACAGAATAGCATTTTAATAAATGAGAACCTACAAGCTCAGTTTAGACCTTACCATCATTAATAAAGCCTACTGAAAAATACAGGTCATCAGCGCAGTAGCTTGGTGTCTTAGTCTTTAAAGCAGATGCTTAATATTTAGCATCTGTTTAATCCTGTTGTTATCAGAAGTATGTCACGAAAGTTTAGGAGGGAGTTCTACTGATGGTTACCAGAGTGAAATAGAATTCAGTTCTTTCATGGGTATTCTTTGCTGAGTTAAAAGAGCAGTAGATCTTATTTTCATCACTGAAATAAAGGCAAAGGACTCTTACCTGTATTGAGAGAACATGTTTCTGAAGTGCAGGAGAGCTATTTCTTAATGGTGATGACTTTAATGGAACTGTACTTGCAGACCTGAATGACACTCACTGGCATTGTAGAACTCCAGACAAAAGCTTTCCTGTTTAAAATCTTGGGATGTTTGTTTTTACATGGTGGCTTTCCTTCCAAACTGCAAGGATATAGACAGTGTAACTCCTGCTACAGCTCGAACCATGGCATGGATGCTTTTAAAAAAAATTGCCATCGTGATTTTTCTCTGAATGCTTCTTACTAAAGCAAATCAAATCAAACTAAACAAAAATGATTCCTGCTGCTTTTTGTCTGATTCTGCAGGTTGCCTTTTCTATGGAGGTAGTCCTAAAGTATAAACCTCAGTATTTACTGATAAATTAGCAAACTCCAATTTACTTTCTGAATTCTCTTTACTTCATACAAAGTGGAAAATAATTGAGAAAATGCACTCAGAGAAATATCAGCTTTATGATGCAAAGAATAAGGCCGCTTCTGCATTATTTCTATAAAGTGTTCCACAAGTCTTATGTGATGTTTTTTTCTGCATAGCTTTGTTAATTGAGATCAGTGTATGGCCTTCCCTATAGAAATGATTCCTGGGAATGGAAGAAGAAAAGATGCTACTGTCTCTGCATTGACTACTATGTATTAGGTGCCTGAACTATTATAACTCAATGACATTTGAATTAGGAGTACAGTTTAACAAACGTGCTGAAAGTAGTGGTCAGAAAAAAACCCTAACCATTCTGCCAGGTAAGCAAGTAATGGCTCACCTGACAGAAGAAGGAACTTTGAAGCTTATGTCTAATACCATGAAAAGAAATCTGGATTTACAGGTCTTTTGCTAGCCACATTTGGAATTGAGAAAATAAGTAGGCTAACTGAGAAGTGAGGAAAAGCTAATGTTTGGTGGGCCTTCTGTTTCAGGGAAGCAGCTCTGTGTAGAATAGCGATAATTGTATACTTCTTAAAGGACTTTAATCTTAGTCTTGGACACCTTTTAGACTATTTAGAGAATCAGGTAGGTATGTACATGGATGTGTTTAGTATATAAGACATTTTAAAAAGCTAAATCTACAAACTGCTTGTGCTTCCTAAAATGGAGATTTGCAGGTATTACGTTGCACACAGGGTTAAGGATCAGTTTGCTTCAGTAGCCATGTCTCTCCTGAAGAAATGAGCTGAAAATCAGAGTGTCCCAAGGCACAGATGTAGAAAAGGGCCTATTTTGAGGCAGGTTAGTATTGGTTGATTCAGAACAGCAGTTGGACTAGGAAGTCTCATGAAAGAGTGACTGACAGAGAGCTAGCGAGTGCTCTGGAAATGTACCAAAGATGCCAAAGAAAGACAGAATACTTAAGCCTGTTCAATCCAAGCAAGGCTAGACACACGAAGACTAAATATGGAGGGCTGAAACCCAACAGCTTGATGAATGTCTAGACAGCAGTTTAGACTGTGACGTGTTTGTAACACCGAGCTGGCTGGAGAAGTCCAAATCTCACTCAGTCACAGGATACTCGCCCACTGTGAAAACCAAAAAGGCTTCCTGGCACAAAAATTGCTTCAGAAAGAGGGTGCTCTTGCTTAACTAACCATGCTGCATTTAATAACCAGGGGACCACCAGTGTGATGCTTTTGCGTGGCCAACAGAGTCCAAGTGATTCCTGTCTCTCGCTGCTGTTGCAGCTGCTAGGAGGAACAGCTGCCAGGAATGGAAACAACACAAAGAATATCCATGAGGAACAGAAGAGGAAATAAGAAGCATTAAAATTAAAGACACAAGACAGGTTCTACTCAATTAATGGAAGAATTTTGATGAGAAAACTTTATACTGACTGAAGCAGAGTAACCTTTGAGGGAACATATAATTTGTGTTTTGGCAGTGAGATCTAGCCTGTGATTTCCAGTGAAGAGATACTTTGAAAAGTGCTATTTACTTTGACCATGTAGATTATAAATATATTAGCAAAATGCTGTTATGCTTTAGTTACCTATTCATAGGAAGGGATGGCTCATCAGATTTTGGGTTCAAGCTAGTACATTTTCCAGGAAAACTTGTACAGCCAGCTCCTGCTTTGAAATAAGAAACCAAATTGCAGATTGTTTTCTTAGACAGTTGGACCTTGGTATATCTAATGAGCAACTTTCTCCTGAAAATGTTATTGCTGTGGTATGTATCAATGAAATTCTTTAGTTCATCTACTGTTTTTGCTGTTTATCAGAGAACTTTTAGTTCATTCAGGAAAGGTTTAGTGTAATCATGGCATAGATTTGGACATTAAAGTAAAACAACTACAAGGATCTGGAGGACTTGGAGTGAAAGAGTTCAAATGTTCTGCTGTTCTGGTCATCAGCTTCCATTCTGCTTTCCTTTTAGTTGTGTAGGATTTGAGTTGTTTGATTCATTTGACCTTTAATTCAAAGTATGAAGTCTGGTATCAATGAGTATGGAAGAAGTGCTTTGCCCTTGTATCATGGGGCAAATTTAACATTTCACAGAGTATTCCAAGAAGATTCTAAAACTTATGTCCCAAAATTGGGGTAAAAAAGATGGGGACAAGCATTAACCTTCAACTTTTATATACTGTCTTTTTTTTTTTTTTTTTTTTTTTTTCCAGAACTGATACTGTAATACTAGAACAGAAGAATTAGTCATTCCTAAATCTGGCACCTAAACCAGTGAAGAATAAGATTGCCTCTCCCTATGAAATGTAGCAGTCAGCAGTTCTTACATAAATGAAAAAAGGGAAAAGTGTCAGGAAATGAGGACATTCCAAATTCTGCACATACACTAAGGGACACACTGTGGTTTATCATTTACCACAAAATAGCTGTGGAATTGCCCTTTATGTATGTTCCCTTCTGGTTTGGGTGGTTCGGTTTCTATTTTTTGGTTGTTTTTTGGTTTGGTTGTTTTGGGTTTTTTTTTTGGTACAAGAGAGGAAGACATGATGCTCAAATGTCCTGTACAGGAAAAATGAAGGCCAATAATATTTTTTGAAAATCCAAATAGAGCTCCACAAATATCAGAAATCATAAAATGATTTTGGGCTATCAGGAAAAATCTGTATTTTTTAAATTAACAAAAATGGGCATACATTTTAAATAAACTGACTGTGGTGATAAGTCATATATAGGTTCTATTGTCTGTGTGACCAAAAATATATATATATATACACACCATAGGGATAATACGGTACAAGGACTAAATATGTGTTAAGGAATAATATCAAAAGGAGAACTCGCTCCTAAACATTTAAATCAAAATCATCAGTATATTTCTTTCTTTTTTTAAAAAAGTAAATGGTTAATTGCCTGGGGCACATTAGCACCCCGTCTGACAAAAACTTAAAAATTGTCTAATTTTAGGTATGATAATAGTCCAGTTGATGCCTCTGGACCTAAATGTGTGTAAAACAGTGTTTGTGGAGGTACTGGGTCTGCCTGACAGGCAGTTAACTTTCTACATAGCAGCCTGTATGGTATTGGAAATACTGGACAAAATTTTTTTTGCTGTTTTTGCTTTTGTTTTCAAGCAAAATAACATTCTTTTTTTTAACCACTTGAGATCTCAGTTTTTCTTTTGCATTATTTTGTACAAGAAGAGAGGAAAATAAATTAGTAGAACAACTTTATCCAAAAAGTTATTAACTATGAGCTTACAATTGCCTCTAACATTTTATATCAACATAAAAAATCAGTAAATACTATAGTCATTAACGTTAATCTGATATATTAAAACAATTAAACTATTCAAATGTTAGTTTTTATATATCATACTTTTTTCAAAGACTCCACATATGAAGTTCAGAATGACTTTGCAAATATCTATATGCTTTATTGCTATCTGTGGACTTCTTCTGGTCTTATCATAAAGAAAAGCTGCACTGGGATATTCTGACTGCGATCTGAAGATTCCTCAAAGTTTGGGTTGCTTGTTCACTCCTGCATATGTTTATGAAGTTCTTCTCTTGGAGTTATCTCACTCATCTCAATGCAATAGAAGTCTCTCTTGATTTCAGCTGCCCTAGTGAGATCACAGCTTTCATCCTTTTAAGATCCTCTTTGCCACTAAAAGAAAACCAAAACCGGGAGGACTTCTCTGAATGGAAAGAAAGCAAATTGCTTGTGACATAGCCATTGGTTGCCCTGGGAGCACTCGCTGCATCCTTCAGTTTAATTTGCTTAATATATGTAATTAATTAAGCAACTACAAAGTGATAGAAATGTTTTTGTGGATTCAGTTTCTGTAAATTAGCGATAAACAATTTGATACTGCAGGATGTTAGTGCTTTCTCTGTGGGACTAATGATCTCTAATGCCTCAGCAGTCGTTTGTGGAGCTCATCATGTTTACCTATTAAAATGAAGTCATTACATTTTGCTGTAGAAATCTTAGAATGCTCTTGGTACTACCTGTATTTGGCTGTGAATTTCTGATCATGAACAAGACCTGAATGTTTAGCTGATCCTGGTGGACAGGACCCTGGGTTATGGGTAGATACTCTTAGCTTTAGGTGGTTTGTTTGGTTTTTTTTTTTTAAGCTCTGTCTACCTGACCTTTCTCAAGTCATCTACACAGCAAGCACACGAGACAATTTTTTAAGAGTGAGGCATTTTATGGGAGTTGAGGGATTAAGATGCCCTCCGCAGAACTTGACTTACAAACGATTGAGTATGCACGCCTCTGTGTAATGTCATTGGAAAACATAAATGCTACTCGTGAGAACCAGTGACTTCAGGGTTAAAATAAGTATCTTCAACAAAAGCGAAGGAGTGGTGTCCTAAAGGGTGCATTTAAAATGCTTGGGCTGAATAGCTAGAACTTGTCTAGAGACAGCTTTAGTGTGCGCAGGTGCTGTGCCCACGTTGTGTGCAGTTTGGGTAGCTACATATGCAGATACTGAGTCTGCATGCACAGATGATAAATTTTTGTATATGAAAACTTGTAGAACAAAATTCGGAGGCTAAACTGAAAGAATTTTCAAAATTAGGCTCAAAACCAAGCCTTCCTACTTTCCTGTACAGCATTCTTGGTGTTTTTCTACCTTCAAACTATTTAAAGGAAACTGATAATTTAGCTGGAGCCCAGGCACATGGTTATTAGTGTCATCTGTACCCAAGAGATAAGTGACGTAACCTTAGTGCAAAGAAAAAAAAATTGCGATTTCACTTGTTTCTTGCAAAAGTGTTTTTTTTTTTTTTCTAGAGGAAATTCATGTGGTTTGTTGTCACTGTCAAGCAAGGTAACATATTTATGAACTTAATCTCTTAGAAAATGTATTATTTGTTTATATTTGCAAGCTGTGGCCTACATATACAGGAGATTTTCCTGTATGTGGAACAAAATGATTACTCAATAGGGAAGTTTAAGCTGAATGTACTGGTATTATTAATATAATTAAAAATAGCAAAAAAGTTAAGATACTTTAGTTGGTGTCCTGTCTGTAGTATACTTAGCAACAGTCTTATGCAAGTCTCAGACCTAAAATATTAGTGTTGTTTTAAAAAAATATGTCAAGCATTATGAGTTTTTTCCTGTAGTTCTTAAAAAGTAGTATAGTCACAACAAAATTAGTAAGTACAAAGATACGAGGTATAATGATTTAGCCCAAAACTTGGGCTGAGATGTGTGTTTTCCATCCCTTTTATTAAAGTTGAGGCATTGTGCAACAGAGGACATAGGAGTCATGAAGCGGGATGAGAACAAGCAGGCCCTTTGGCTCTGCAGCACAGTGTTGTGAAATTCAGCCTGGAGAAAGTGGAAGCATCTATCTGATAGGTAGCCCTAGACCATTGCATCTGGCTTCATTGGGATGAGACTGAAGCTGCGACCTTGTTACGCAAACTGAAGCAGTTCCGATCACGCCAAAAAAATAAGAGCTGCAGATCTTCAAGGTATGTTGCAATCATGCAGGGAGGTACTAAGTAAGTTTAGACTATTCCAGAGCCAGACAAATGAGCAAGGATTTGCTGAACGACATTTTTAGCCTTGAACATCAAAGTCCTTTGAACCTAGTCTCAGTAACCTAGCACATTTTTTGCTTTACTTGTGCTTAACACTCTCAGACCTGGCCTAAATTTTCACAGGGTTAAATGTGTCTATTTTTGTGCTATGAAGTGTAAACAGGGTTAGTGTAGCAAACACCTTGCTTAGTGTGATTTCATTTGGTGCCTATGCTGGAAATGACATGCAGTTTTTAAACCCTCTGTCAACTAACTCCTTGTTTGATGTTCAGGTTGAGATGGTGGTCTTCAATCAGAGTACAATGTGTTGTGTTTGTTACATCAGTTTATTAAAATATATCATACAGTTTGGATGACTATATAGAATTTTCTGTAATTATAAAACAGGCTCAGGAAAAATCCTAGCTCCATGGAAGTTAGTGGCATAAACACTCATATCCAGTGAAAAGAGAATTTCAACTCATGCTTTTGGTTTCGATAGTTGCTTATAAACTGTAGATATGCGGAAGGAATTTTTAAAGCAAGACACGTATCGCTGTCATCTTCCCTTAGCTGGGCTTGGAGATCTCCTGACTTTGAGATACTTAAGCAAAGCATGCATATGTGTATGTAGTAGAAAAGGATTTTGTGTGTATGTTGTAGCTTGATTTTCTGGACTGCTATTTTTTCATTAAAAAACATAGAATTTGGGGTATTAGTGTATCTTTGGCAACTTTGAAAGGATTTAAAACATGTAACCAGCTGATGTATTCTGAAGGGTAACCAGCTTACGTGGTTAATGGGGCTCCCTCACTGTGGGGACAGATGTACACATTTTCAATACTTATTCGTTCTGTTCACATGAAATGACAGGGTTTATGCAATTGGTGATCTTGGTCTCTCATTACGTTGCCCGAGGTTTGGGACCTTTTTGCTGTCACTGATTTTCTTCACTGAAATCCAACTCCTGCAGACAAGCTAACTAGGGTGTCTGAGGCGTGTGTCAGGCACTACCGAGCGCACAATACTTGCAACATTTTATTAAGGCAGTCAGGAAAGATGCTTAATTTCCTTAAAAAGGGGGGGACCCCAAAGAACCCACAAGAGCAGCTCTTTGAAAAGCATGAAATAAAGATAAACATGTAAAGGTAGAGCCAAATCATTGCTCTAGGCTCCAGTGCCAGGAATGGGAGAGGAAAAATCCCTTTGCTCCCTTTGTGCATCTGTCCAGCCTATCAGTTGATATGTGCTGTATTACAGATGTTATTGATCCAAAGCACTACACCAGAGTGCCAGTACAAGTTGTACTCTGGCATGGGACTGTCTGCTACGGGGCTGGCGCTCTGTCAGGCTTTCCTGAACTTATCTTCTGCAAACGTTTTTTCCCCTTTGTGTGCTGTGGCTGAAGACTCTGCCTGGCTCCCTTAAATACTTGGGCCCTTTTCCAGAAGAGATCTGAGACACTGTAGGCTCACCTTTAGCTTTGGCTGAGGGCAGATACACTGCTATGGTTGGCTGAATATTTGAGAAGCGGTGTAGGCTGGAGCGGCAGTTTTGGCAGTTACGTAAGGATACGCGTGCTCACTGCAGGATGTGCCCATTCCTCCTTTAGAGATACCAGATTATAAGCAGTTGGCACATTTACTTTGCCCCAGTACTCATCCCTCCATGTTAAGAAAGTAACCTGCCTCAGATTGTCAAAGAAACATAAATGCGCAATGGTTTAAAAGCATGTCCTGGATAAAAGAGAGAGAGATTCTTCTCTGACTTGTGCAATTTGAGGAGCAAACATAGATGTTTACCCTGTGCCAAAATCTGCCCACATAAGCAGATCAGACTTTTTTTTTTTTTTTTTTTTAATGTTGTTCTGGAAGGTCAGAGACTATTTTGTTTGCTGCAGGTTTTTTTGCTTAGTGAAGCAAAGTTCACAGGAGCCAGAGTAATGATTTGATTTCCAAATTTTCTTCATTCTTCACTGTGTGCTTAGTTAAATATATCTGTGGCAGTCTTGGCTTTGAGCGGTAGCAAAGAAGCTGTAACTTCTAAATAAGCAATAAACTCCTTTGTCCATTAAAAAAAAAAAAAAAAAGTAGCTTCAGAATTACCGTTATAAATGGTATGAAATGACTCAAGGGCTGTTTGCATCCTGAGTGCTTGCATTATGTGCACTGAAAATTTACTATGCAGCTGCTTGAGATTCTGCCTCTGAACATCTTCGTGTGCAAAGATTCTGCTACCTTGTGTAACTCTCATTGCTCTCCTAGAGTGAAGCAGAAATTTGGGGTTAGACACATCCAGTGTGCAAATGCAGTGTTAAGGATAGTTGACATTTTGTATTGTGTATGTTTCAAACATCACTGAAGGATTATGCTATTGTAATATGTTAGAGCTGAATCATGAGATTGAGTCTCTTTGCTTTGCCAGGGGCAGTTTGTATTTCTTTACTATTATGTCTCAATGTCTTACTTGCAAAATAGATAATAATTCTTCACCTGATAAGTGTACTGCGGCTTTTCTTATTTTTGTGAATTTTATACTGGGTGTGTATTTCTGATAAGCTCTTAGCAAAGCGGAAGCATAACAGTGTGGACTGTGTTGTTTTGGATGTGTATTAATGCCGGCCAGACACAGAGACAGTCAGCTAGGGCCATTTGCTGCAAGGTTATGTGGCCCACTGATATATGGGATAAACTGCTCTGTTTATCGCGATACCTGCCCCTCTTTTTCTGGGGTGAGAGATGGAGGGAGAGAGGTTAGAGAGGGGCTCAATTTCCCCTATTGGGCAAAGGTTCTTTTGTGCTGGATATTCTGAGCCTCTTGTTGAGTCCTGTTTGGTAGTGTTGAACCTCTGAATATATATAGTAGTGAAATGGAAGTACATGAGGCACCTTTTATTACATTTATGCCAGTTAAATTTTTCTAAACTGTTTTTTGTGCTTTTTTATGCAGTGAAACTTGTAGAAAAGCTCAGCAATCGATACTGCCATAAGAAAAAGACATTTAATTTACTTTTCTCAATCACTTTTCCTATGTGCTAAACACCGTATAACTTATTTTCTAAAACATATAATTGATAAAGTAAAATAGCTGAAGTAAACAACAGTTGCCTATTTGTTTGACCTAGCATTTTCTTTACTTAGAAGTGATGGCTTCTTTACACCCCTGTTGCTTTACATCTGTCTACATTTGTGTACATCTGTTGAGCTAAAGTTAGTAGTATTTGAAGTAAGGTTTCAGGACAACAGCATCTGAAATCAGTGGACCTCTAACTATTTAGAGAGAAAATTTGCCTTCTGTCAAAATTATGATTGACGCATCCTGTAAAGGCGGATTTCAAGCATCGAAACTGATAAGCTGGTAAACTGAGGAGAGGGAGCTATACCTATTGAGGATAAGTAGAATATCTGCTCTGCGTTGTAGCTTACATCTGATTGTCCTTGGTCTGTTTTCTGCCATGGAGGGTGTATGATCTCCTAGCCCTTGTGGCAGACCTCAGTTTCATGGTTTGGAAACAGCTTTAAATTCAATGAACTGTGAGTCATCGCATTTGGAAGAGGTTGTCCCAGGAGAGACCACAAATAGAAGTAACTCTGGGGCAATTCCATAAAGTACCGAGCGGAACCCGAAAGGGCCACATGGGAAGTTACTTCCAAGGTTTCTGCTCTTTCCAGAAATGTTACCACAAGCTGCTCAGAGCAATTTCAACAGCTGATTTTTTTTTTTTTTTTTAAGTTTAATCTTTTTCTGACTCCTAAGGATCCAGAGTTGAAGTTGCTTTTTTTTTTTTTTTTTTTTAAAGTCCTTTTGGCACTAGGTTGTTACCGAAAAAAGAAATTGATTTTTGTTGTACTTCCCCAATAAACTGGTACCACTACTCCACTTTTAGCAACCAGTTATCAGGACGCACTCTGCAATCAGAAAATCTGTAATCAGATACTTTTGAACTCTTCTACGAGTCTTGTCACAGCACCTTTACTTTCACTGTATGATTTCTGCCTGCACAATCACAATTTAATATTGAAGTTCGTTTGGATTAGCCAGTGTAATGTTGCTTGATGAGCTGCCAGATAGGCACGTGTATATACTTCAACTGAGATTTGATCTGTTGCTGCTAAACTCTCACTTGCCTGAGGTTTTCACAATCCAGTCTTCCTGTACTCGGGGCATTACCTTGGCTGCTAATTACTTCTCCCATCATGTACGAAATCATGTTGTTTACCTTAAAGGTGATGCATCAGCTTCATCCTGCTTAACTTGCAGACCTGCAAGTTAACTGCCTGCTTCTAGTTGTTCCCTTGAGGTTCTTGTTCTACTGGTTTCCTGTCAGCTTCCACTTTTCAAGGAGAATAATTTGGAAACACTTCATTTCAGTAGCTGTACTTCTAGATTTTGGAATTTAGTAAATTTTACCTGTTGGGCATACCTGTTGCCACTTCACTTTCAGATGAATATACAATGTCAGCAGTTGCATATCCGTGCAATGATTGTTTGACTTGCAAAAATATTTTAAGATATCTGTGTGCAAAATGTCATGGAGATATACTTTGTACTGTTATGTGCTATAGACCAGGCCAAAGGAGAGGATATAGTTTAATCATTAGAAACCTTGGACTGAGAGGCATGACTTTAAAACCAAGAATAGAAACCTAATGCTGACTTAACATGTGACTTGTGCAAGTGATGTAACCTTTGTATGCCCCTGCCTACCCACACATAGAATGAATATTATAATCTCTACTTCTCAAGTTTTGTCATTAAAAAGACTACACTAGTGTCTCTGTTGCAAGCACCCTGTTTGATAGCCTGCTAAATACAAAGTTCAGCTCTAAAGATTGATTTTCATCCCTCTCTGTCCTCATCCCTTAATGGCACAGCTTCTACTTACGGGCGTACTGGCTCATACACCCAGTTAGTCACCTCTCACAACAGCTACATTTCTATAAAACAAAGGAACTATAAACCAGAAGAATGAGGCTCGTGAGCACAGAAGAAAGCACATCTTTGGAGTATGGCCTGTGAATCTGCAAATCACTCCCACATGCAGTGCTGGTAGCTGTAAACCTCAGCTTCAGAGTCAAAGGAAATAACACACTACCTGAGCTTAGTCTTTTTGACCTCCCTAATCCAGACACACCAAAATTCAGTGCTTGTAGATAAGGAAAAGGAAGAAAAAGCCAGAGCACCAATTAAGTTTTTTGTGCATAATTTTGTGAGGTGCCATGTTGCCATAAATGATGTATTTGGATTAGACAAAACTGTGAAAACTCTGTTCCTCTATAGTCCATACGTAAACCGTGTGAGCAAGTTTTATTTCTGCAGGAGTTAAAAATATTGCACTTACGCAATTTGTAAGTGGTATAGATTTACATATGCATGAGTCAAAATCTTTTTTTTCCCCCTTACTCATGTGAGTAGACCAACTAGAGACAAAATGGACCTCAAAAGGATTTGGACCAACTGTGCATCTGTCTCATCTCTCTGCAGTACGTACATCTCTCACAGGAGATGTGAAAGCTCTCTGGAAGTTCTTTCTCTTGAAGATTATGTACAAGCTAAAGTCTGGACAGTGCTGGTTTGGATCCATACTGTGTTCTTCCCCTCAAGTTTCTAATCTTCAAAATAAAGAAGGAGAAAATGGAAGTAGAAGTTCTTAAAAACCAGAGCCAAAAGAGCAAAAGAACAGTTTTGAGTTCTAAGTGATACTTAGGCTAAGTTTAACAGCGGGGAGAAACTCAACTTCATTAGCTCCACCTTCATGTGCGGAGACTGCAAGAATTAGTGGAAAAGGTTCCAAGTGCGAAAAGAGTATTATCAAATTAAAAAAAAAAAGCAGCAAGGAAGAAGTAAAAATATTTTATCAGACACTGCTGCAGCAACAGATTTCCATGAAAGGCTGGGGAAGAAAAAGTGCTGAAAAGCCACATATTCTTTCCTTGGCTTTGTGTACCTGCTCAGAAATTACAGTCAAGAGGGAGACACTAAGAACTATAGAAATGATCAAAAAATTTAAATAAAATTTAATATATGAGTGACTATATCTGATGAAACAACTCGGAGAAGGGACCAGAAGTTCTGTGTGTTAGTACAAAGCCTAACTCCGATACATATTCTCTGAGTGCTCCTGGAATGAGTGTTAATAGTGATACAAAGATGACTGAGAGAGGCACAGAGTCTAATGACATCATTTATTATAACAAAATACCTGCTTTGCTGAGGGGTTAGATATCTATTAGAGATGAAGGCTGAGATTCTGACCCCACTGATGTCCATCGCAAAACTACTGACTCTACCTCCAGCTGAATTTCACCCATCACCTTGAAATTTAGCCAGTGGAGGGAGCAGAAGACTGCTGTGAGGTCCTCTCTCACTGTTCTGGTTCCTAATCTTTAAGAGTCGGACTGTGCTCAGATGTTTAATGCATAATTAAGATTCATTTCTTTGCCCTGCGTGGCTTGCTTTTACCATCCTCCTCCGTTTCATCGTAGGCAGCCTGCCTGCTCTGGCGGGTTGAGCTGCGTGCTGAGTTTGTGGAGAAGCAAGTGAGGATCACTCATGCAGTCCATTCTGGTGTCTGCCGCTGGGAATTCTTAGACAGGAGTCATAACAGCGTCTTAGGCTGCTAAAGCTGATTCTGCAGTGAACAACTCATCGCTTTATTTAGACCGTATGTAGATCCTTTCATTTTTTTAGCACTGTCTTGTATTATTGATGCCAGTGGCTTACTCTGGTATGCTCTATTATATTCTTTCCTGTTTGACCATAACTATATTAGTATACAACTTTATACCTGTAGTGCTGAAATAGTACAAGACGTAACATTTTCTTTGTGAAGTGTTTTCCATTAATTTCCAAAGTTATTCCTCCCGCTACTAGTCCTTCAATTTTTCATTATTTCCTTTTTAAACTTATATTATTCTGGAACACTCTCAGCGATACACTGCACACAGAAACAAAAGAGCAACTTTGTTCCAGTGGCGTTACCTTCCTCATAAAGTCTGGGCTAGCTGCTTTTACAGGGCAGAGGGCTTACATTTGTTGAGTTTTCTACAGTAATTTAGATAGCATTTTGAGTTGCTACTTTCTAAAACACAGCCCACCATTCTGCAAACATTCATGTTCTGTTCCTACATGTATGGCCTTGCATGGCTTCCAAGAGAAATGTTTCCTAAAATACAAGATGTAACTTAGACTTGGCTGTATATGCAGAGGAAAACTAGTTACAGAAAAACAAAAATATTGCCTCAAATCCAAGGAGCTTGAGACAGGGGAGCTTCTATCATTCCTCTTCAGAAATTAGAGCGCATTCACGTTTAAGCTTTTCTCAGAAGCCAGTTCTAAGCTTTCTTGGAAAGAATTCAGGAAAGCGGGACAAACAGCACTTCCTGTGATTCTTCAGTCTTTTACAATGGACAATATTAAAAAAAAAAAAAAAAGGTCCTATTCATCCAGTAGAGGTGCATACCTCTGTATAGTAAATGCCAACTGACAGTAGCTTTGCTAATGTTAATTACTTTTTATGGACTTATGAGAAGTAGTCCATGAGCTCCCAAGGCGCCTGCAGACCACTGAGTGAAAAAACTCTGACCTAATCTGTTCCGGAGTTTATTCTGTAGCACAGCAGCGGGCATGTGCTGTTCAGATAATACAGATCAACAAAGTCTCCAGTCACTGACTCCTTTGGCAGTATTGAAAATTGGTGCGCAGAGTTGTTTCCTGGAAGCTCAGGGGTAAGATGATGGGTCTATGAATGTAATTGTGGCAATAAGCGGTCTATTTATCAGGTAACGTGAGCTGGTGTGTCACGCAGATGGTCACAGGTGCCTGATGGCGGTACCATGAATGGCAAAAAGCTAAGGCCCCCATCCTGTAAATATGAATTACATCAGTGGAGCTACTTCTAATTAGACTGCTGATGTGTGCAAAGCCTCTCCATCAGGTATCTGTACAGGTCTGGACGCCAAGGTAAGTGTGGGAGAATGTAGAGAACATGTTTTCTTATTTTCGTGTAGATGAAAAGAAGGGGAATCAAAGTCTTAGGCTCTAAAATCTAAGGATGCTTCAGGCTATTATATGAATAAAACCACGACTATCTTATTTTCAGAGTGAAAAAATATGGGGGGGGGGGGGGAGAGGATATTTTTGTAGTAAGGTGCAACTTTTTAGGATGTGTAGCAATGTAGGTACTGTTTCATTATTGGGTAGGTAGGTGGGTGAGAGACGGCAGGATAAATGACTCGGTTTGCATGGATGAGTAACGACCCAGTTCCTCAGTTGAACTAAGGTGTGATTCTTTGGCAGACTAATATTGCTGTGGAGGCTGCATTAATTTGTATTTGAATACTGTGGGGATTACTTTCCACAGATCGCCTTAATTCTGTGTCTGAGATTATGTTGAATCTTCTCGGTAGTGTTTATTACCTCATACTGTATTTGCTCAGGAATTCTGTTCCAAGGGGGGAGTTCTTCACTCGGGGAGCACAGGTGCACGGTGTGAGGTAAAGCGTTTTATGTGGAAAATAAAGAAATCTGCATTCAAACACACATTTTTGATAATGGGAAGTTTAGTATGTAATTTGATGCCAATTTCAGCTAATTTCGTTTCTTGCTAGAAAGCCGTGAACTGAACCGCAGTGTGTGTTAGCTCTTTCTAGTCTTTGAGAAGTATCAAAGTTAGGGAGCTGGAGGGATAACGCTGGGGGCTGAGAATAGGGAGCCTGCAGTTTTATTCTTGCCCTGGCAATTACGCGCCATGTATGTGGCCACAGCACTTAACTCTTCCGTGCCTCAGTTTCTCTGCCCGAAAAAATCGTGGATGTCGCACAGGGAGCCGGCGCAGCGTTGTCACCCCCCGTTGCGAAATCGGCTTCTGTTTTTTGGGAGAGAGGAGCGGGTTGTCGGAGGGTAACGCCGGCCGCGCCCCGGGCGGGACGGGGGTGCCCAGACGCCTCGCTTCCCACCCGCAGGCCAGCCGCCACGGCCGGGGCCTGCCGGCCGCGCACCCCCGGGGCTCCGGCCAGCTCGGCGCCAGCGGGAGCGAGGGGCTCCCCGAGCAGCCGGGCCGGGGTGGCGGGGGGAGGCGGCGGGAGCCCCCCGCGCTGCTGCGCGGCTCCGGCCAGGCCCGCCAAGAGTTAACGGCGGCTCCCCCGGGGCCGCCGCCGCCCCCCCCGCCCAGCCCCGGCGCTACGTTATTATTATTTCCCCCCCTTCCCTCGCCTTCCAGTTTTGGCAGGGGATTAAAGTAGCTCCCCCCTGTGGCAGCAGTGACCCAGAAACGAGTTTGATTCACGGAGTCCTTCCTCCATAACAAGTACAAACGTCAGTCAGAGGGAGTCTCTGTGTGTGTGAGGAGAGTGAGCGCGGGTGCCCGGGTGTGTGTGTGTGGGGAGGGGGGGGAGTGTGGCGCAGGGAGCCGCGCTCCGCGCCCGCTCCCCGGCGCCGCGCCGAACTCATGAGGCGGCCCCGAGCCCTCCGCGCAGGGGGAGCCCGGCCGCGCCGCCCGCCCTCGCCGCCGCCGCCTCGCCGCCGCCCCGCCGCCGCCGCCGCCAGCAGGTAACCGTGCCCGCCGCCTCCCCGCCGCCGCAGCGCCAGCCGGGGGAGCCGCCAGCACAGCCATATTTGATGGGTTTTTTTGTCGCTCCGGAGGCGGCGAGAGAGCAGTTTCGTGCCGAAGGTCGCTGCCTAGTGGAAATAAGATAGTACGTCATTAACATGGCGCCAAGAGCCGTGCGGCTCGGTACCGGGCGAGGGGAGGCGGCCGAGTTGCGGCTCCGCTATCCCACAAGCAACTTGTGCCGGGCTGGGGCGGGCGGGAGGGACGGGGCGGTGGGAGGAGGGAGGGGAGGCTTTGCCGCCGCCCGGCGCGGCGGGCCGGTGCCGGCAGCGCCGGGCGCCTTTTTTTGTTCGGCGGCGAGTAAAGGACCGCGCAGCTTCCCAGGTGCAGCGGCCGAGGGAGCTGCCGGCGCGCCGCGCTGCCGGCCCCGCGGCTCGGGCGGCGCCGGGGGGGGCATCTCCCGCCCGCCGCGGGGAACGTTGGAGCAACTTGGTAGACAGATGGCAATGGCAGAGCGCAGGTCCTGCTCGGGGATTGATGTGTGGGGAAGGGGGCGGGGGGAGCCATGGCCAGTGTCTGTCACCGTGTCACCCACATGTCCACGAGACCCAGCGCCTCTCGCCGAGGGCGGGGAGCGTGGGCGTGGGGGAGGAGGTGTTTGTGTGCAGAAGCAGCTTTGTAGTTACACTGACACCCCCCACCCCCCCAGCCGCACTTGGCTTTCGCTCGTAGGGAGGGAAAAAAAAAATGCTTGGAAAGCATAAAAACTGCTCATCGGTGAAATTAAGCAGAAGTTGCCTTTCGGAGCGGGAGAGCCGCAGCCGGTTAGTCGTGTGCCCGGTGGGCGCAGGGGCAGTTCCCCTGGAGGTGGCGAGCGGCGGGCTGTCACGGGTGCTCCGGTGTCCCCGTGTCCCCCTCGGCCCGGAGCGAGCGCACGGTGCCTCCCGCTGGAGAGCAACTTGCGGGAGCCCTCAAGTGCACGTGTTCGGGAGCGTGTGCGCGGGGGGGCGTGCGGAGCTGCCCGGGCCCGCCGGGGAGGGGGCCGGGGCGGGCCGGGCCGGCGGGGCAGCGGCCGGCAGGTGCACGGCGGCCCCGCAGCGCCCAGCCCGGGGAGTTGGGGAGCGGGCGCGGTGCAAACTTCGGCAAGGCGCGGTGGGGGGGGGGGGGGGGCGGCCCCCCGCACCCTCCCCCAGCCCGCGGCTCGGGCTCGGTGGGTGCCCCGGGGCGGCTCCGGCGGCCTCCCGGGGCGAAACGGCGTGGCCGTGCCGGAGTTTGTTGACGAGGGAACGGAACGTCAGCGGCGGTGTCGAAACGCGAACGTAACGTAACAGAACAACCAGCGCGGGGAAGCGGCGGCAAACGCCTGAAGTTGCTCGGGCGGCAGCCGGGGTAGCTCCGCGATTTGGCGCTCGCCCCGGGGCCTGGCGATCAGGACGGGTCTGGGCGGCGTTGTGTGTGCCGGATCACCGCGGTATGCCCGCCTAACGGTGCGCCCTCGGCCTGCCGGGGAAGGCGAGCGCGGCTCCGGCGGCGATTCCACTTGCTGAAATTAGACAAAGCCGCCCTGATGCTGCTGCCACCCAGCCTGTCCCTGGGCTCGGGCAGTCAGTCGCCCGCTCGCAGGATGATGTTGTTGTTGTTGTTTTTCCCTTCCCGTTCGCGCCCGCCAGCTCGTTAACGATAGGCGGTGGGGTGTTCATTATTTTGGGGAGGGTGGAGGCAAAGGGTGTTTGTTTGTTTGCACCGCCTGCTGGTTGGTTTCCTGTGACAAGAGGTGATACACAGTTTCCAGAACTGTCTGGGAGTGGGAGGAGAGACAGACACAGAAAATGAGCTCAAGTCTCCTTCGTGCTGCCGCCGCAGCCGCCGCCGCCGCCGCTGCTCAATCCGCCAAACCGCCGTCCCGTCCCGGCCCCCCCCCTCCCCCCCGCCCTCCATCGCAGCGCGGAGCCGGGGGCGGGTGGGGAAGGTGCTTTGGCCGTTTTCGGCAGTGACAGGGGCTGGGGGGAGAGGCGGCGGAGCCGGGGGCACCAAGTTTGATTTGCAGCCGGGGCCGAGCGGATTGGTGCGGCCGGCGGCGGGGAGGAGCGGGAGAGGGAGCCGGGAGGAGGAGGAGGAGGGGGCGAGCCGGGCCGTTTCAAATGGAAACGGGCGGCTGTGCCGCTGCCCGGGAAGGTGCCATCCCCGCGGGGGAGGTGTCGCCCGGCGGCACCCGGGCGGGGAGGCGGTGGCTCCGTGGCCTCTCCCCGCCGCTGGCCGGGCGGCAGCGGCGGCGCCGGGAGCCCTCAGCGCGGGCGTTAACGGCCGGCGCGCGCCCCAGGCGCCGCGCGGGTGTGGGCAGCCGCCGCCCGCCCGCCAGCCCGGGCCGGGAGCTGAGGTGGGATCGCTGCGGGGGGAGGAGGAGGAAGAGAGCCGCCCCGAGCGGCACCCGGCCGGCCTGGAAGCCGGCGAGCGCAGGGCGTGAGGCGCCCCTTCGGGCTTTGCTCGTCAAGCCGCGGCTCCCGCCCTCGGGCAGGGCGGCCCTGATCTGGCGGCCGGTGGCTCGGCCCGCTCGGAGCGGTGGCGGCACTGCTCCCCTGAGGGGCGATTCCCGCGCGCACTGCCTGCCTCCGACTAACTTCGCCCTCGGTCTCCTCCTTTTTTTTCAGCCGACAGCTTTATTCTAATAAAGTTTATTAGATTCACCCGTGGGTGAAGTCCGTGGGATCTCGAGACCTGTCAGCCGACCAGTAAGGACTGGCCACGGGTGACCTGCAAACGGCTGGTTTGTGTGGCGGCACGCAAGCGTTAAAAATAGATTGCTTCTCCTTGGGTAGCTGTTAGGTAGTATTAGAAATTATGATAGCGTTCAGCAATGCATTTTAGTTGACATTTTAATGTTAAAGCAGGAAGATGCTTTTATGCTAGCCCCGGTTTTTCTTTTTAGAGAAAGATTTAGCTGTGATTTAGAATAATTTCCTTTTTAAGCGGGCACTGTCTTTTAAGTAAGTCAAAAGCTGCCCACACTCGCAAACCTAAAACCTTCATAAAAGTTATGCCAAAATATGCTTGTTATGATTCTATTTCTAGAGGTTTCTCACACTCAGTGGGATATTGTTGAAACAGCAAGGGTTGTACGTTTAGTGGCAGGATTTTCCCTCTGGCTTCAGATACCACTCGTTCCCTGCTTTTGAGCTATGTTTAATACATATGTTTAAAATAAAATAATAATAATAAGCTCCCCTTTCCCCTCACAGCTGCAAATTTCCCTTCCAGCTTCTCTGGTTTCATTCCCAATTCACAGAATATAGTAAAAAAAACTTGCAGCATTTCCTCAAATGTTTTCTCCATGTGGTTAGTAGTGCTGCTTCGCGCTCCTGTTTTCAGCTGGAGCTGACCAAGCTGACAGCTTTTTCTAGATGGAAGAGATGAATTGCAGTGGGCGCAGGGCGGGTTGAATTAATTCACGGAGCCCAATTTATCATTGCTCAAGGTTTTGGGCAGTCAGTTTCACCAGCACAGTTTGGGAATAATTTGCTGCCACTGCCCAGATTGTAAAGTAACGTTATGAGCTGACTTGCACAGGTGCATAAATGAGTGTGTGGATTGCTGAGAAATGTTGGGCTGATATGTCCAAATTGTGCTTCTGCCTTTCCTTGTGAAATGTTGAATAGGTGTGCTGAAGTCAGAAGAAATATTCCTTGTGGAGAACACTCTTGGCCTTGGAACATGCTTTTTTGTTTCATGAGAGTTGGAGGATTTTTTCTCCAAACTTAAGGTCTGTGGCTTTTTTTGAACAGTGGACTGTGCTACGTAATACTGGAGTATTTAAGAACTCTTCTTGTATCTTCATGACTGTAAAATTTCATATCAAAGCTTTCATAGGTAATGAAGAGGAATGATAAAGTTTTAGGTGGATTTTTAATAATGTAACTTATTTCTGATGTAGTTTGTTCTTCTTTTGGTCTGGGCGTAGAAGGAAAAAAAACGTTCTTGCTAAGTCAGGTGTCAGTGAAGACTGGGCTGGTGTCATAAACACACTAAACAGTACAGTAGTAGAAGCCAAATGTCTTCATCTACTATCCATTTCGTTAAGACTATGTCACACTTCCATTTGTACAATAAGTGTTTTGAAGTGATTTCTCGTATACTAGAGATAATTAGGTCTTAGTTTCATTGCAGTTACTGGGTTACTTTCAGGAAAAGCTAGTTTTTCAGTTTGTCTTCAGGGTGTACATCTGTCATAATTCTGCTTTCTTCCCATTCTGTCTCTGCAGCTGTTCAGTGCAGTTTATTATAGTGACACCCGTTAACACGGTTACAGTTAATTGTCTGTCAGAGTTTGAATTATACACTCTTTTTACCCAAAGGTTTATACAGCCTTTAAAAATGCTTTAGTAAGAATTGTGCTGTGTAAAAGCCTTGACCTGAGGATGTGGATTTTTTCATGTATAATTATTTTTAAAAATCTGTTTATGTTTAGCTATTTGCACAACAAAGACTGACACACTTTACATCTTTCTCTTTGATCATCTCGCTACGTGGGGTCAAACTGAGTGAAAAACTATGTGGTGTTTTTAACTGCGCAGTCAGTAGTATCGTAAAGAGTTCTGTGTGTTGCACATGGGTGTACATGTGTGCACACCGCCATGCCAATTTTAAGGGGTAATGTCTGGATTTCTGCTCTGAGAAAGCTAGGCGAAAAGGATTCGGATTTTCTTCACTCTTATCTGTGCAACTCCTGGGACTTCAGTGTGGGAGAATAAAAGGAAAGATCTTGGCATTGCTGTCCAGTGTGGTTTTTGGGTTTTGTTGGTTCTTCTAAATTAATCTCTTGCAGAGCTAAGAATGGAGGAGCATGAGAATGCATACCGGTAAAACCAATGAATTTGCTGTACTGTGTCATGTTGCTGATTCTAACCCATTGCACTGCATCTGCCAGCAGATACTGGGCAGCAGGCAGAAATGCCTGTATTCCTAACCCTGTCCAGTTACTTGTGTAGAGTTAGGTGTTTGTCACTCAACCGCCACAAGGATGTGTAAATCCAAATGTTGTTTGGTGGTCTGACATTGATTATCGTGGATTATCATCTAGTCATTTCATTTACATAGCATTTTACAAGTATTTTGAAAATGGCTTAGTGTGCTCTCTTCAAAATACAGGAGCCAGAAGAAATGTTTTAGGCGTTGTAATCTTGCCTTTAAAAGTGATCTGAGCAATTGTACCATACAAGTCTGGAGTTACGTTTGCATGTTTGAAGTTTGTACCTAATCAACAAGTAAAACCCAGAGCTTAGCTTTCAGAGCTAGCATGACGAAACAGGATGGAAAAGCCACTGGTGATGTGTCTGTACAGCACAGTGCCTTCAGCCTCTGGAGCAGCGCAGCAGAGCACCCTGCAAGCTGTGCCAGCCTCGCCAGTGCTGCCCTGGTACGGCCTGCTCATCCAAGGGTGCGCGGTGGCTAACAAGTCATGGCCTCTGCCCCGTCTGTGCCATTTGTTGTGGTGGTGTGAGGGCATGAAGCGCTCTTAGATGCTTTGTCTACCCTTGGAAATGGGGTGACGTTGCCAGCAGTCGTGGCTGTTTCTGTAAAGCTGTGTTTGGTTGAAGGCTGGAATTTGCCCGAGTCCACTTCCCGCCCCCCCCCCCCCCCCCCCATAAATGGGTAAATGTTTATTTACAATAGAATCCTCAGGAGAAATATCAGTAGACTCTGTGTTGGTCTGTCTGATTTCTGAAAGGATGGTTTTGACATGAAGAAACAATCGTCTTTCAAGGAAATGAAACTGAAATGACACACGGAAGTTGCTGGATTATTAGGAATTTACACCTGTCGCTGAAAACTCAGGGAATGTTTGGCTTGGTGATGCAACAGCCTTTGTTACATTAGGGATGTGGGACTCTCCTAGCTTTTCAAGTGTTGGGCTTACTCTGCAGGTGAGCAGTTCATGGGCAAACGCCCTTTTGGGGCTGGTGTAAGCATTTGGGAAAAACAGCTGTAGAAATGTTTGTGACAGAAGATACAGGGTTCAAGGACACTGCTTGGTTGGCTGCTTCCTTGCTTCAGAGAAGCACTGGGGTTTTGCGAAGGGGGTTGGGAAGCTGTTCTGTGGCATGTGTGGGTGCAGTGAATGTTTTGAGGAAGCTTCTGGACTAAGCAGCAATTATGTGGTTGCATGCAGTTGTTGGGAATTGAGCTCAGTAACCTGGGTGGTCTCTTCCTGTCCTGTGAGTGGTGCAGGCTGAGTGCATAGTTTTTACTTACTATTGGTATGAATCTTAAAGCTTGGCTTAAATGTTTCACCCTTTTTATGCTTACATGTGAACTCTTTGCTTAGTGATCATAGTGATCCTAGCCAATTTGTACCATTAAACTACCTGTGGTACAGTCAGTCTTGATGAACCTGCCTTTACTTCTGACCTGTTGGAATTGACAGACCTACTTCAGTTTCAGAATATGTTCTTCATGAGATGGGAGTTGGATCAGATGCATTGTATATGCACCTGAGTGTCTTAAGTGTATGTCAAAATAAAGTCAAGTGAAAAATACCAACATTTCCATGACTGTGAAGAGTGAGAATTACAAAGAAAAGTAACATTGCTGGCACTCAAATCTCAGATTAGGAAAACAAAGAGAATGAGACAAGTAATTTTAGTGAAAAGCTTGATAGTTTCTCCATTTTGCCTTTTTCAGTATAAAAATACCTCCTTATTTTTAGGTAAGGATGTCCCATAAAGAATAAGTTACTATAGTTTGGTTGGTTGTTTATTTTTTTCCTTGAAGATTAAAAAAGCATTACTTGAATTCATAGTATTCTTTAAATATGCTGGGGAAATGTATATGTCTGTAGTTGAACAGGGAAAGACAGCACCTTCCATCTGCACCTAACCATCACTATCCATAATCTGTGTTTATTTTTAATGCAGTTCTTGTGTGACTTGGAGGTCACCATCACCTGACAGAAACTGATAGTCTTTGAGGCAGAGGCACTGTGATACCTTCAAGAGCAGCAGCATTTCCATCTGTGTGGTTGTAATTCTTACTAGCTGTTCTAGTGTTATCTCTAGAATGTCTGTTCTGAACTGTGGATATGAACATCTGGTGGGAACAGTTTAAAATTATTTTAGAAGCTGAAAAAAGGTGTTTATTACTTCTGATGACAAAAATTCTAGGGGGTAATCTTATGAGGTTTGAGACTTGCTCTAAGAAGCCAAATGCTGCTTTTCCATTTGTGATTTAGCTCCCTGTAAACTCAGGTTAGGTTCAAAGATGGGAAAATAAGATCTCTGGATTTTAACTCCTTTTTTTCACATGCCTCTATAAAGGAATCTCACAGAAGCTCATGAAATGGGGTATTTCTTTTAATGTTACTTTTGAGAACACAGGCTTTTCTGTGTGGCCAACTTCAGAAACCTGACTAGAGTGGACAAGGAAATTAGCTGCCTTATCTAATACTCTGTACTCCAGGAAAGTGGCTTCTGTTCTGGCTTCTCTTGTTTCCTGAAGAACTGTGGAGCGTGCTTGAATTGGGAGGTGTGAATATCTCTCTTTCCTTTAAACAACAGCAACAACAAATATGTTTAGTTTGTTTGTTAAAGACACATGGTAGGAGTAGAAGCTCTGGGTCTTTCCTTACTTTGTGAATTTGCAGAAAGTACAGCTCAGAGAAGATGAACTCAAAATACACTTATCCAAAAAGATGTGGAGGAGCAGAATTCTGAATTTTCTTGTTCATTGCAAGCTTATGAGTGTGTCCCAGTGTATATACGCTATGTTATTTGCTTTACAGTGCATAGTACTTTTCAGACTGTGTGGGAATGAACCAAGGAGTGAGAATTTTGATGAGGAATATACAAGCTACATTTCTGAGAGAACTTAATTTTTCTTTATTTTCTTCCATATCCTCTTTACTTTGTTTATGGGAGATATTTCCATTCTAAGCAAGTATGTTCTACATTGCTATTGTTAATATTTCTTTCAATTACAGGAAAAGTACGTGAACTGCTAGAAAAAGTACCTTACAGAATAGGTATTTATTTATCCCCCCGATTTGGCCTTGTAGCAGCTAATTGATTTTTCAATTCTGTCTTAGCCTGTTTTGCATCTGAACATTGGCTTTCTGTCGTTGTAAGTGACCGTATCAGAACTTGGCTCTGGATCTACTACATTTATACCAGATCTGTATTCAGATGATTTTGATGGTGCAGGCTGGTCTGTGTATTTATTCATTGGCAGCATTTCTGCCTGCCATACACACGAAGTTCTGGTCTGCTTCAAAGCAATTCTTTTGGAGAGAGTTCTTGTAGCACTGTAAGAGGTTGTCATTTATGATTCTTTATTCTCTGGCATCAGACATAATATGCGAACTTTTACTCTATGAAATGGTGACAGAAGGTCTCAGTGAAGTGAGCCATTCAGTTTTTTACCTTTAGTGAGCAAAAATTTGCAGCTCAGAACTGTTACGTGTTTCAAAAGACAGTCATATTAAATCTCACTCTGGAAAGTTGCTCTGGGAGGGAGGTGTCCCCCCACCTCTGTTTGCATATATAATATGAGAAAGGAGGCAATCTTGCAATGCTTGTGCTCTTACAACTGTATTAAGTTCACTGGAAGTAAAAAATAGTCTCCAGTTCAGTTGCTTGTGATTTGCTACTGATGATAAAATTAATTCTCTTTCAAAAAAAAAAATGCTTATTTCTTTTTATGTGAATCACTGTTGGAAGAGAAGATATTTTTTGGAAATAGTGTCAGGCTTTGGTTAGGCTTTTTGCTTTCTTTATTTTGAGAATTAGTCATATAAAAGTTGAAAGCATTATTGAGTTTACTACAGTGAGGTGTGTTCTCAGGGAACAAAGTTGAAGTAGTTAACTGTACACTGAAGGGTCAGTGAAAAGAGATTTGTTGAAAGGTTTCTAGGAAATCCCAACTCACATGAAAATGAGGAAGTTAGATTTTCTGCACCTGCCTAGAAGCAAAAAAGCGTTTTGGCATCTGATATCCAAATCTGCACCCCAGAGGTATGTACAAGGGCTTTGCTGCTAGCAGAACACCCAGACCTTGTTGATATCACGATTGATATATGGTAAGCAAAGACTCAGGAGATTTGATGTGCATCTAGAGTCCTTGTCAGTTTAGCTTACAGTGGATATGCCTTTCTGCACTTGTCTTGTCATGTTTTTTCTGCTCTTCAACTTACACTTTTTAATAGCTTTTTACATGTAAATGCTGACTAGCTATTTACAGTTTACTTAATTTTTCTGGATTTGGTTTCATTCCACAGAGAATACATGCAAAAATACCAACACCCCGTGAATAGCAGTTAAAAAGATAGGGAACTTTTTGCCTTTACATCGCTGGTTCATGCGTAGTTGAACTCAATATTGGTTGAACTCTGGCAGTTTGGAGGAGCTTCTGTGTCACCAGTTGGTGGTCTGATTCCTGAAAAACAGTTAGTGTTAGGCATGGCACTAGAAATGTGCCCGCAGGAGGAAGTAACACACTTACCTTCGAGGGTAGTGCATTCCAGGGCATAGATGATGCATGTTATTTAATCTGGGAAAACTTGGCTTGCTACTGCTGATGTTTCTTTTTTTAACATATAAGTGGATGACTTTAATCTTTGATTTTGTAAATCTGGCACTTCAAACAGGAATAAAATGGTTCCAGAAACATATTAGCCAAAGTAAATATTTACAAGCAGTAAAAATGTTACTGTATTGCAAATCTAGTGTCAGAATGGGCAGGGGAAGTTAAGCACATTGACTGCAGATATTTAGTGATTTTAAGACCTCTCAGAACAAAATAGGCTTTTGTTTTGGGGTGAAAGTGTTGGTGGGGTTGTCACTGATACTCTCCAATTTTGTTCACCTGCTGGTATGATGACTGCCTAATTAAGCATCCTTGAGATATTCACTGCTCATCTTTCAGATGCTGTTTAAAGTTGTTTGTTTTCCTTTGTGTGCTGTAAATCCTCAAATGCCATCAGAAACACAACTTGATGACTCTGTATTATTATTATCTTGGGTTAAGTGCTGTCTCATTGCTTTGCAGGCTGCCTGCTGTTTCCCGTGGAGATCATGAAACGACGTCGGCTTCCTAGCAGCAGTGAGGATTCTGACGACAATGGCAGTAAGTGCTCCTTTGTTGTAGAGTGCAGTAGGTTATGAGTTTGAAAACACGTTTTAATGCAGTGTTTTATGTGACAGAAGCATTTTGCATATTGGTTGAACTAGTAGAAATGTGTATTATAAGGATCTAGTTTTGAACTCAGTCATTCTGAGCACAGGTGGACAGTAGATTTGAGATCCCCCCCACTGTATTGACTATACAGTGTTAGTTAATAAGATAAAACAAGAGAAAAAGTCGATTGTGTTCTTTAAAAATCTTTGCAAGCAACATAATTTATCAGTACAAGGACAGGACTTCCATGGAGACATTTGCTAACATTGTCTGCAGCTTAGTACTTAATAGAAGTTTACATTAGGATTTTAAATTTGCCACAGTGTTCTCATACTCTCTTACGCAATGGAAAGGTATATTGCTTCAAACTTAAGTAGAAAAGATTGATGGTGCATGAAAGTTATTCCTTCATTTGAAGGTTATCTTGTTTGAGGAGTAAATTTCAAGAATTTGAATTCAGGATACCAGTAATTTGGGTACAGAATGTATTTATTTTTTTAACTGTTTCTGTACTGACATACCTAACACTAAGCTCTGTGTGGTATGTATCTGCCTTGTGTTTGGATTCCGGGGATTGATAATCTTTCATTTAATGAAAAAAAAAAAAAAAAAGTGAGGGGAGGGGCATAAAATGGCAGTTTGGAAAATGTGCCAAGGTGTTTTATTTGCCCAAACAAGCAAGTTGATTGTATTTGACAATATTGCAGCTTAGTCAGTTGTCAGAGAGATTTTCTTGGTTTTAATTTGATCTGTCTGGGTGCACATCTTCAAATCTGAAGTCTTTTGTGAGACTCCAGTCTGAAATGTAACAGAAAATGATCAGGGAGGTTTTCCAGGTGCTTTTGAAAGCTTTACTCTGAGAACGTAGCTCTGTGCTGCACTGTGGCCCTACACAGGTGACTGCTTCACCTGCATGCATTTCTTAGGTGTGTCTGTGCTGCATGGGAGTCTGCTCAGGTATGGCCAAATCTGCACCTTAAAACAACCCTAGGCAAACTGCTGCTGAAATGAAGGAGCAGTAAAAAGACTGGAGGAGGTGAGAACTAGCGAGCTGATAAGGAGTGAGTCCAAATAAGGATCAAGTAAAATGCATTAAAGAGGTGTGGAATTTGGCTTGTTTTTGGAGAAGGACTCACAGTTGGGGGATTTTGGAAGAAAAAAAATCCCAAATCAGACCTGTTTCTTCTCGGTTAGAAGTTTACTTGGGGTTATAGAAATTGAAGTCGGTGTATTTCCTCAAAGGTGAGGTGTACTTCCCCAAAACAAAGATGTGTTTTTACTTGTGAGATAGAGAAGTAGAAGCAAATGTGATGTCTTTCATTAGAATTTTGTTTTACCCATTTTTCATTCCCTAGCAGCTTTATATAATAGTGTTTCATTTTTATAAGTGTTTATTTTCACTTACGTGTTTTGTTGTTTTGTTTTCTTTTTTTTTTACTCTTTGATCCCTTCATGTGCCTTGGGTTACAGGCTTTATCAAATAAAATATGAAGCAGATAATATTGGAATTGAAGTTCCGAAATAGATACAGTTGACTGATCTGTTGCTGATTGTAATGCTTGTTTGTAATGTCATTTGGTATATAACTGTAATAGAGCTGTTGACTTAATGAATTACGTTTTCCAAAACACTGTATTTTCATCTGTTCCATAGATCAAGATCTAAGAAAATGAGTTAGGAAAAGAAAAACAAACCGTTGCCCTTTTATGATCTCTCTATTTTAAAGCCTCATTAATATGAATAGCTATTTGTTGAATAAATTACATGGAAAAAGGCAGTGAAATTTTGAAAGTATTTTCAAGTATTATTTGAAAAATACACCATTTTCCTTTCATTACACTTTTTCTTTTTTTTTTTCCCTTGGCCTGATTATGGTTTTTTTTCCCTTGTGAAGTTACTGAGCAAATTCAGATACAGGTTCCTACATACTCATTCTATTATTATACACGTGTTCAAAAAAATGAAGGGTTAAGAGTCAGAAGCTGAGATAACATTTAATGTAGGGTCAGCATCTCCAAGGCTTTCTGTCATTCACACTTCCCTGAGAACAATGTCTGACACTTGGGCCCTTTCTCTTCAATTTTCCTATTACAGGGGATACCAGTAGTTCCTTGCAACTATGTTTGAATGTCAGGGGTCTCCCTTTACAGGTTTCACCTTCATATAATCTTGTCTTTAGTAGAATTACTGATTACTCTTACTATGTTAATTTTGGTATTATTACTTTGTCAGTAGTATCTCTGATTCACTGTACTGATACTAGTGTTAGAAGGGTAAAAAAATTTTATTGTCTAAAAAAAATAAAAAGTAAAAATTTCTGTGAATTTCTGGGCTCTGTCTTGGAAGGCTTTAAGTTTTTCACTAGTTATTTTTCCTTCTCAGAGTTTCCAGAGGCAGAAAACAATTAAATAGACTATTCTGAGCACTTCAAACAGCTGTTTTCTAATTGAGAAGTTGAAATTTTAATCAGCACTTCATTGGAATCCTGTTGCCAAAGATCTGCTCCCCTTCAGTCGGTGGCACCTCTTGACCCCAAGTGCCTTTCTTGCATTCCCATCATACTGAGCTCGATAGTCATTCAGCTTAGAGCTCAGCACTGCCTTCCCTCATTGCACAAGGTGAGGATTGGGCCTCCAACTCTTGGGTTTCTTTAGTTCTGCAGTTGAGTTTTGCTACTGTGCCTTAGTAGGCAGTGTGATCAGGTGGCTCAGATTCATCATGAGTGTCACTGGATAAATGTTGTTGGTGTAACCTGCATGATGATGTTTGTCTGGGGTAGACTCCAGTGTGTAGACTAGTGCCACCTGGAAAATACTTTGGTGTGAAGAAATACAGATTTTATTTTACTGAACTCAGGAACCTGAATATTTATAAAATAATAATAGTGATGCTACTAATAATGGAATTTATCTAAACAAATAAATGAACATACAAAGATTGTTTTCCATGAGATCACTGAACTGAATCAGTTTCCTTGGTAGTCATAAGGTGATAGAAGAACAAACCTCGTACCCCAAGCACTGCAGATGTATTATACTGAAGATACAAGCATGTCTGTAGTTCTTCAGAGGGAGAAGGTGCTCTTTTGTGAGATGAAAAAAGGGAGAATCGTTTTCATTTAGGGGTGAAATACAGAACAGAAGAACGCTTAACAACATAGCTGCAGTCCTAGAGTACATACATGTATTTACTGACTCATGTAAGATATTTTAGTGTGGGTGGTTTTATATTATTTGCAGTATTTTAAAGCCTTGCAGCTTAAGGACAGAATCTTTGCTTTTCTCATCACTTCTTTTTTGCCCTCTGACTTGAGTCTTTCCCAACAGCTAAGTGCAGACTTCAAGCCCCAGAAAGTGTTTATGTCCTTCAACCTAACTACTGAAAATTGTTGAGCTGTGTCCCCTTAAAATCAGAGTTCTAAATCCTCATTTAGACATGAGGCCAAAATAGCGTATTTGAAGCACTGAGCAAGAGGTGTCAGTGGAAGTTGTGCACAGCAGTTCTGCAGTTAGTCCCTGGATATCCGAGTGTGTTCTCAGAGATTTCATTTTCTGAAATTATAGGTCACTTTTGAACATGTTATCCATGAAATATAATTGAATGAAAAATGGCTGCAGGCATAGTTCTGGATTTTGAACTTTTGTCTAAATACAGAGGAATGGTATTGGGAGAGGCTCTGGGAAGGGTTTAAGATTATTGGCACCTCAAAGTAATCCTTTTTTTGTCATCTGGCAGCTTGTTAGTTTCTGTCCCTTTCCAGATAATGTATTACACCAACTATAACATGTTAATATTAGCCAGGCCCATCATAAAAGCCGTGTGATGTGCATGCCATCTTCTTCAAAACCTGTATTAAGTAAATCAGCAATGTTTACCTCAAACTCAATTATATCCTTGTTATCTGCATGGCTGGCTAGGGCTTTGATAGTTTTTAAGCAATTTTTGTTACTTTGTATTTCAGCTTGCTCTTCCATTGCAAAACTCCTTCTCTTCATGATCGCAGGTCTTACTCTAATTAAATGTTAGGTACTGAAGGTGTTTTATCTTTCTTGCTCAGGGTTTGACCTGACTTTTTAGCCTCATTGGTCTGCAAATTTGCAAAGGTGGTTTGTGCTGAATATTCCATGTGCTTTGTTTCCTGGTGAGATAAAGTTGTGCAGTGGAGTAGTTTCCATTTATAGCTTCAGGGCATTCCTTTTGCACAAATTGGTTGGACACGTGAACAGATTGTGTTTGAGACAAGATCTGAAGCTCAGACAGTTGTATTGTAGGGAGCTTGGGTGAGATCCAGGTCCTCCTTGATGTCAAAGAGAGTTTGGTCGCTGTTTGCCATGAGCGAGGAATTCAGAGCATGATTTTCTTCACACTTTACTTGCTCCCACGATGCCTCTTCATTTATTCTTGGAGGGGTTATCAATTCATCATACTCCTACATAACAGAGTGTCTGAGAGAAGAACTGAAGACACTGGCAGATGAAAAATACTTCTAAGATTTACAAGGTTTCACACCAGTTCCGAGAAATGAAAGGTTTAATACTTACGGATTACGGAATACAGTTTTGTAATTTAGATGGATCCTTATTCTATCATAGCTAAACAAATGTTATTTTAAAGTTAAACATATTTTGCCAATATCCGTGGCTCTGACTGAATGATGGGGATCTTAGATTTAGAAAGGGCTTTTCATCCCAGTGGATTCCTGTTGTGTTTGAGATAGATCCCAGAGTGCCTTCACAAAGGTTGCTGAGTACATAACCTTAGGTGTGTACGTCATTTACCACGGAACTGCAGCCGCTGCTGGCCTGAAATGTGGCAATTACTTAGCAGTGTGCGTAATGCTGTGCAGCATTTTATGAAAATAAAATGATGAACATTTTTCGGTCTTCAGTTGAACTGGCTGGCAGGTGATGGTGATTAAACGACAGAATGTAATGTAGTTACAGTGCTAGAATTTGGGCAAAGCGGCAAGTTTAGCGGTCACTGTTACGCTTTTCAAAAAGGGTTCTGGCATTTGGAGTGGTGACGGGTGGTCGTAACTAGTATCTTACCTGAAGGTTAAGCTCACTGGGGCAGAGTGACTTTTGGTGAAGTTGTTATGCTTTTAAGCACTTTGGAAGAGTGATTTGAAAGACTTCTCTGGGCTGATAGAGTATCGTGTCTGAGGAAGGGACATCACATAATCATTGCCATCGTTTTTGGAGAAGCGTATTTTTCTTTACAAGACTGCTAATACTGAGTGCACCTAATTCCACTGGAGTTTTAAGGCCTGACAGCATCATGTTCTAAACCTATGAATGCTAGCTTGGGAGCTGCTCAAATTGACTTTGATAACCTGTATTAAACTTGTGTTAAAACTTTGTATTCTGTTCTGGTAAAACATTGCTGCAGCAGGAAGCCTTGGGCTAGGGAGCTAGAGTGGCACTTGGGTCTTGTGATAAAAAATAAGATGGGGCCTAAGAATTCCTCACTGTTAGAAGAGTGACATGTGCCGGTGCATGGTTATGTGTGTGTTCTTTGAGATTACAAAACTCAAATGTCTGCTACTGAGAAAAGGGATGATAGGAGGGAACTTGTATTGAACTGCTGTGGCAGGGAGCTGCAAAGACTGTTCATTATGTGTGTCAGATAACTGAGCAATTGTGCAGTGTTGTTGTAAAGCACTGCAGAGATCATATGGATCCATGCATTGTTCAGCAGCTGCAATTGGGTAGTTGTCAAATGGCACTACATTTTGAGTAGGATCGGTGTTGACAAGAGATAAAAGGCTGTTGCTTTTTCTGTTTTGATCTTGAATGAGATGATTGTGTAATAATACGCTATTATATAAAGATGGGGAAGATAGATGGGCAAATCCTCCAGCAAGAGAAACATGAGAAGGAGAATTTGGTTATGTGAAACGATGTTGTAGGTTGTGTTTTCATGCATGCTGCTTTCTCTGTGATAAGGCCTGAAGACTTCTGCACAGACAGCCCTTTCTGTACCTAACATAATGGAAAACTGCCCTTAGAATAGTCTGCTTCTGTTTTCTTTGTGCTGGAATTTGGGTCTAGACATGGAGTTATGTCTAAGTGACATGAAGCCTTACTGTAAAAGAGTTGTGGGCCAGGCACTAAATGGGGAGACTGAGCATCTATGTTTTCTCTTCAGGCTGCATATCTTTCTGACAGAGTGTTGGCAGCAGCACCTAGTTGGTCTCAGAGTGAGCTGAGGAACAGTATAGGCATCTGGAAATGCCAGTGTTAAGCAGAAGTGACAGCCAGACATACATCCATGTCGGGGATGTTTTGCTGTGTTGTGCTGCCTGGTGTAATGGTGTAGCAGGAGTGTATTTACAGTGGGAGAAGTGCTTTCAGACACCCAGTGATCTGAGGCTTTGAAGTGTTCAGAGGCTGCAGCAGCAGGTAGTTCTCCAGGGACACAGCTGGGTGCCTTGCAGGTGGCTTTACAGCAGCCTTATGCATGATACATAATAGCTGAGCCTTTTCTGCTCATGCTGAGTAGTGTATTAGTTGTGGGGTAGAATTCCCCGAGGGCTTGAATTACTTTATTGGTCCCAAGGAATTGTCTGTTCTGATGGGATTTTTGGAATCAAAACATGTTCTTGACAGATCATTTCATAACTTGATACAGTTAAAATTTATTATGTTTTTCCTTTTGGGAAGTGTGTGTTCTTCACAAATACGAAAAAAGAATTCACACTCCTTGATTGCTTTCCTTTATTATCAGGAGGTGTATATGTTTTATACACCCCATAGTGGTATTATAAAAACACTGTATTTACAGTGCAAGGTGTATGTAGTAGCCTAGGGGAACAGAAAGTTTTCCTACCTGGGTCTTAGAAATCGCCTTTCCAGCACCAGTAGTGTGTTAGAGTTTTGCCTCTTGCTGTGAATTACACCTCGTTAGTGGTTTGGAATTTCTTTTTGCCTTTTGTCTCTTAAGTGGATAAATGCAAAGGGAAAACTGAGGCACGTAGTAGGAGTATGATCCTTCTCCCATTTTTCTCATAATGAAAACCTTTTAAAACATAGGAACACTTAGGCCATCTGAAAGGATCCTAACTATAAAAGAATCAGAATGGTCTTGGTGTGTCTCCTGGAGTGATGATGCTAACTAGGCTACTGTGTTCATCCTTAACTTGCACAGTCATGTAACAGGACGGGCACTTAAGACACCTTTTATCTCTTATGTCTAATGATGATAGTGATGCATGTTTTGGATGCGTTTATTTAGCTTTGTGCTTTGGAGTTGTGTGTTTTTCATATTCACTGTTACTTACATGGCTTTTGGTAGTATGGGCTCTCTTAACATCTCATTAATTTTCCATCTGCCGTAGAACTCATTTCTCCCATGAGGTATATAATGTTATCTTACAAAAGTTTTACATTTTCCAAATCCCAGTCATTCAGACTTCCCATATGTTTTTTTTTTTTTTTTTGTTATTTAACCAAAACTGGTTTTAACTCTTTGTCTTGATCTTTAATTGTTTCTAGTCTCGATGATCCTAATCCTAAATTTGAGACTAAGGCTAGTATTCAGAAAATGGTTGATGAATACAGTCATTTTGGATACTTAATGCAAGAGGATAATTTTGGTGAAAAGTTCTGGAACCTTTTTAAAATAACTCAGTTAGGCTCATGTGCTTTTATAATACAGAAGAGCTGTTTTGAATCCTGTGTTTGTTTTGACCACAGTAGATTGTTCTTTCCGTATAATCCAGGAGTGGTTCTTACTTCATGTATTTACACATAAAAATCAGATCATTAATCACAGAATTAACTGTAATTGCGTGTGAAGTTTTTCTTACAGTGAGGTCCCTCTTCTGGATAAGGTATGAAAATATGGAAAGGATGCTTAAAAGACAAATAACATCTTTCATTTTCCTCCTGCACTTTTATTGGTATACTCAGGGTGGGTGGATTGCTTATTAATGAAAGCAGCTTTGGGTAATTCAGTGACCTGGGTTTGGCACTGTTGAAGGCAGTGGTATTTTGCTGTTAACTTTATTGGAAGCATCGTTGAAACTCTTATTTGAGATTTCAAAAGTAGTTAAATTTAATACTGTTATGGGCTGGATATTTTACTATCATTTGGCTGGCTCCTTCAATTTCTTGCACTTTTATGTCTTAAGTGGTGGTGGTTGTTTGAATCTGTGAATGCATGCCTTATAGTCGGGTTTTGTTTATTCAGTGAGTAAATGTTTTCCCTATTGAAGTGAAGCCCTTACCAAAGGTCATCTGTTAGCTACAGTTACAGATCTTAGTGGGTAGTAAAATCTCAGTCCCATGAGAAATTCTTCCACCTTTTTCTCCTAGTATTATATTCAGTCAGTTTACACTGCTAAGAAAAATACAACAGTCTCTTCAGTAACTTACTAAAAACATGGTGTGTTTTCACTGCGTATTCACCAATTTTATGTGCAAGGAAACAGCTATTACAGAACTATGTAAGAAACTATTTCTCCCATTATTCATTGTAGGAAGTTAGTTGGCATGGAAAAAAATACTAATTATAATATATCCTGAGGAAGGCTGGCTGTGTTTGAGCTGTCCCTTATGCATGGAAATTTTATGTAGTGTGCTTTCATATAGGGCTTTAAAAAAGTAATTTAAAATGAAGATTCTGTAGTTTTGGTGCTAAGAGTTGACCTTTCGTGTTCCATGGAATAGTTAATTAATCCAGTGGTCTAACCTTGTGTACAGAGACTGTGTCTGAAATAGAAGTACATATTTAAGACACTGTTTTGATGTGTATCATCTGCAGATGACACAGTAAAGAAATGGAGATGGAAGATACGGTAGGGATTATTTTACTCCTCACCTTTGTAGCTTCTCTGTGGCATGAGAGAGACCTGGGAATCCATCTTTTAATACCCATGTTTAAAAAAGTAAGCAAGCATATGGGCTGCTTTTGCCTTCAGTTTATGATAAGTTGTCATCAGAGTTGAATTAAAGCACATGGGTAAAGATCCAGAAGTACATCATACTACAACATGCTACTGCTCTAATTTTGCCAGATGCATGCAGTACTTGGGAACAACTCCCCAAGCCTCCAGACTCACCAGCTCTTCTCCCATGGAAATTTCAGAATCAAACACCGCTTTGCCAGTACAGCTTGTTCTTAATTCCTTATCTTGTATGCAGGCTCCTTCCCCCAGGTCCAACAGTATATGGAACACTCAGATCCACAGATGAATTAGAAATTTCAAAGTGTCTGGCTTGCTGGTGCTGTGGTCTAACTAGCTGAATACCGCAGTGCCAGCTAGTTGGTCAGATATTAATGTGTTGCTGATGGAAAATATCAGAACCCACAAGAACTGAATAGTAATCTGTGTGGGTATATATGTGGTCTATGTCTTCTAGTGAGGCTGTTGATTAAAGAACTCACATCTGTCTGAATGTTAAAATGTTGATAATTACTGCAGGAAAAATCTGTTTTTCTGTCGTGAATTTTAGCTATGTATCTGACGCTTTTTGAGTGATAACACTTATTCCCCTTTGACTTGTTTAGGTTGAGTTTGAGTACAGGCAGATAGGATCCTCAGAAAAAGTTTATACTGCTTGTGCTTTTTTCTTTGGTTTTCAAGAGAACGTTTAAATGGAATGTTAGTTAAATGATCTTGGGGGTCTGGCTTTCCACACAGATTAGTAAATGGCAGTTGGTCCTTAAAGGGCAGTTGGTCATTTTTTTCCTTTTTTTTTCCTTCCCCTTCATGGAAATAGAAAATTCTAATTGTAAAATAGAGGGGCTTAGGAAAAGTGCCCATGACTTTTTGAAAACCTTTAAAATCACCAGCTTTTGTATGAAAACACTAATATTTGCTTAACAGTATCTTTTCTGTATTACCTCAAAAGGTAAGATTTTTAGCAGTTTGCTGGGTAACTTCCTTTCATTTTGACCATTAAGCAAGTCCTGTGTAATGTCTGTTGTTCATTGCTGTTAGTTAAGTGGTTTTTATTGGGGTAGATTCCTTAATGTATTATTAACTGAAAAGAGAAGACAAAAGCATAACTACAACATAATTAATTCTTCTGATGACTTGTTGCTCAGTTGCATTTTTCCAGTGAAAGTCTTGGACAGTCATTTCATTTTCAAAATTATTTTGGTTTTCAACAGAGAACTTATCCCATCCTATGCAATCTGTTTTTGAACAGTGCTTTCTGATCCCCAAGAGGTTTCTCCTGGATGAATCACAGAATCATCAAGGTTGGAAAAGACCTTGAAGATCATCCAGTCCAACCATTAACCTAACACTGACAGTTCCCAACTACACCATATCCCTAAGCGCTAAGGATGATGTGAGGTGATGTTGCTCTTCCGGACTGTGTAGCCTTACACTTACTCTTAGCATCTATGTGCACAGGCAGTGAAGAAATGAGCAGTGTGGGAAGGCCTTTGCATCGGTTCTGTTTTATTTGTCTACAATTAATGCCCAGAGTTGCAAAATCTGTGTTCATCCTTCAGAGTTCAACATGTAGGTCCTGGCTTCCCTATCATACAGACATTACAAGTCCTTCATCTCTCTGATCCATAAGGATTTATTAGCTTTTTTTTCATTACTGCTTTGTAGTTGGCAGGGGAAAATACCCGCTGTACCTTTAAATCTTAGTGAATTAAAATTAGTTGATTTGTACAGGTATACCATACTCTGGTGTCAAAGCACTACCTTGGCATTGGAGTCTAGGTTCTTTCTCTTTTTTCCTTTTCTTTTGTTACAATATTTCTGAAAGCTGACACAGACTCTCTCAAAAGGATTCAAGGCAAAAAGGTATAATTTGTTTGGATATAATGAATAATTATACAGACAAAAATTGTACAACCACACTGAGAGATTTGCTCAGGAGAAGACACGTCAGCTTGTTTTGTGGACTCCACTGTGTGTGCATGGCAGTGTGCTTCATTTTGAGAAGGCTGGCTCTGATAAAAATTGGGTAACCAAGAGAGATATTTAGGACATCAATACATTAGCTTCAAAGAGTACATCTCAGGCTATCAGCAGACCTCCTGGTCAGTTATTAATCTGCAGAAAGTGGTTTGTTGATGCTCAGGGGGAAGCATGTTATGAGGTAGCTTTCTTCAGATGCTGGGTGGAAGGCTGATAAGTGCAGTGCAGCCAGTACATGCATGTGTCGGTAGAAAATGGTAAACAAAAGAAAACCAGAAGAGTGATTCCAGAAGTTTATGACCGAGTAACTTTTATTTTCTGGTTCATTTTGAAAGACTCTTTTGGAGGTTTGTCATGGAAGCCTGACTCTGGCTTGCATTGCTCGTGTAGTCTCACTGAAGTCAATTGGCCTTCTTGGGTGTGCGGAGAGAGCAAAGGCTTTTATTGATAGATGGCAGCAGTGTCAGCAAATGATCATTTCTGTGTCCTAGGTCTGTCCACCTGGTCCCAGCATTCCAGATCTCGACATCGGAGGACTTCGTGTTCCAGACATGAAGATCGAAAACCTTCTGAGGTATTTCTGGAATTTGATTTGCATTTTGTTATATCTGTCAAGTACAACACATGTATATGTGTTCTGATAATGGATACATTTCTTCTGGTGTACATTTTCTTTTCTTTTTGCTACATTTTATCTGGCACCTGCCCCCCCCCCCCCCCCTTTTTTTTTTTTTCCCAGGAGATTAGGGAGTTCAGCTGTTGGCACAGCCACTGCCAGCACCAGTTTCTATCTGTGAATTTCGTTATAGTCTGACACCCATTCAACAAAGCTGCAGAGTCTTTCTTCTAGTATTTTAGGCATCAGGGTTTATTTGTAGCTTGATCTGTGAACAGTGAAAATTTACATTAGGTGCATTTATTTCATAGTTGGTATTGGGTCTTGGTATGTGATCTTTGTTAAAGTGCTTGTCAAAGTAGAAATCTGCTTCCTGACAGTTCTGTCTTGCATAGTGCTTTGAGGAAATCCTGTCAAAGGAGATACAAATCTTTGAACTTTCCAGGATGGATCAACTGTTAGTAACACATAAATGCAATCCAGTTCTTTGGAAATACTTGTGCTGAATCTCCCTATCTTCAGGCAAATACTACACTGCAGACTTTGTAGAGGCTGCAAAGAAAGCATTAGCTTTGGGAGATGGAATTTCTTCATTTAATGTACTTGCCCAGTACATGTATTTTGAAATGATGCACTAGTGAGTGATTGATGTTGAGAAAAAACATGCTTTATTAATGACAGTATACCTAAGTCCCAGAGAAGAGTTTTCACAAGAAGAATCCCATTCATTGTTCAGTGTGAACTACACCTAGTACTGATGGTTTCCAATCTCCTTTTTTGATTGTTGGCTGTTAAAGACCTTTTTTTTTTGGTGAATGCGGAGGCCTCTGCAGAATTTATTCTTGCTGGTGGCAGGCTTGCTTTCCTTAGTTGTTTTTTGTACATCCCTTAGAAGTAGCCCCTTAGACCCAGTTTTGAGAACTACCTCATGAGAGGCTATCAAGAAATAATCTGAGATAATTATGAATCTTGCTGTTGTTTCTTGTGTGCTTTTTTGTCCTCTCCCCTTTCCTTGCATTTGTTTTCAGAATCTTTGCAGTTTTGTGCTGTTCTCTCTTGTTTTCTCAGCCTGGATGGACTTCTCACATACTTCCCTTCAGCTCTGTTCCACAGCCTTTTCCCTCTCTCCCTCCCTCCCTCCATTTGCATTGTCTCTGCTTGCCACAGCACGCTATTCTGATGATAAGTGTGCTGGCAGAAAAGCGACACTTGCTGAACTCCCCGGGTGAAATCCTGGTCTCATTGAAGTTGGTGGCAAAATTCCCATTGACTTCAGCGTGTCCAGGGTTTCACCCTTCAGCTTTGAAGTGTTCAGTGCTTCTGAGAGCCAGTACTACTGTGAGCTCCGCTTTGCTCCGGGCAGTCTGATTGCATCAGAAATTAGAGCAGAAAGAATGGTGTCACAGGGCCACTGGCCTGGGAAGGAGTTTTTTGGATGTCAGGTGCTGCATTAGCTTTGCTTCTGAGGGAGTTTTGCGGCAAATTTATCTGAGAGCCTGAGTTACTTTGGCTCTCAGATTCAGCAAGTTTTGTGTCCCATTTTATATTTTTAGTCTTTAGTCTTCTTTTCAGTTGACATTTGATTGCTTTAATTCAAATCACTTAGAAGTGCATAATCCCCTGGCCAGCTGTGCTTGTTTGTTTTGTGAGACAGTTTACTTTGTGGCTTATTTTTCATTTCTTGATTGGAGCCTCACAGGACTGGTAATTGGATTGTTTAAAACATTTAATTATATTTCATTACCTGCGTTCACCCTTTCCTTCATATGGTAATATTATTCTTTATTTTTTAATGTTGGCAGTTTTTCTGAATATGTCAAGACAAGTGTTAAGAAAAATGTCATGATTTTATGCTATTTTTATGACAAAACTAGAGTGGGAATGGAAACATACTGAGACAGAAGTGGGGTAATATGTGTGCGTTGGGAGGTAGAAGAGGTTTCAAGATGTGCAGTGTGGTAAGGCAAATCACATTTGGTAATGCTCTCAGAAGTATAATTAACCATCGGGTTCACTGTTTCCCTAAAATACTTCCCAAAAATCTCAGGGAATCTATTGAGATGTCAGGTGTGAATAGCGTAGGACAGAAGTTGCTGTCCTGGGGAGGCCTGCCTCATTAGCACTCTCTATAGATCTGGTTCTTTCTCAGCCACGTGCAACAGTTGGCTGGAGCTAATGTGAACCAGTGTGGCCTTTGGTTTGGGCCTGGGAGGTTGTGTCATGTTGCCCCCTCGGCAGCCCAGTCAGGACTCCAGGAGCACTGCCCGGATAATCTGTCTTTTCCTTTGTAACTGTGCAGCGTGGAGCTGGGTGGACGCTGACTCTGTCCACCACAGACTGAGAAATCTGCAGGGCAACTTTTCTTAAGATGTTGCTGATCATCTCCTTGTCCTGGTAGTGCTTATCTTCTGTCACCTGGTTGCTTTTTAACCCTTTCCTTTGAACGTGGCATTGAATAGTTAAAAATTTGTGGTTGTGGAGGTGTGGAGCACTGAGAGCAGTTGCTGTAGTCTACAGCTGCCTTGCCTTACAGGGAGAGCAGGGTGGGGAGAGCTGGAAGACGAGTAAACAAGTGCAGGCGTGTAGTTCTGATACCTGCGATAGCATAGCACCCTTTGCTCTCTGCGGTGCTCACAGGCAGCGGCCAACCAGGCTGAAGCTGCCACAACAGTACCGCAACATGCCCCCTACAAGAGTGAATCCCTTTTTATTTCATTCTATGGCTTGTTGAAGACAGCATCGCTGCTTGTTTATGGCTGCTAACCCAAAAGGTGCCAAACATCCTGCTCGTTTTAGAGGTGGATGCCTTTGCAAAGGAAAAGTAAAATTACAGGTATAATGCAGAGGTGTCTGTAGCTGATCGAATGACAAGCACCTGTGCTGAACAGGGAACTGCCACCAGAATTCCAGTTTGGGTCTTATTTTATTTGATCTTTTGGGTTATTATTTTAAATACTTGCACAAAGAATCATCTCCTTAGAATTTCCTCTTGTGGCTGGTCATGGTAGAGTCACGCCTTGATTTCTACCACAGGGAATTTCTAGAATGTCTTTGGATTAGTCAGAGCTCCAATATTTAAACCCCGAAAAACCTTGTAGCAAAAATGAGTCTTCATTGTGCTGCTGTTTTAAGACTCAAAGTTTCTGCAGCTTTTATTGCAGCCAAAATGGAGGTAAAAGCGGACAGCACCTTTTAGCATCATGTCTCCAGTGCAGGGGGAGCGCCAGAACTGGTAGTGGAGTTAGCTGGAAGTCATTTTATCAGTATTTGAACCTTCAGCCACCACTTTGCCTGTGATGAAGCTAAACTTGTGTCCTGCAGTGGGCTGGGTTAGTTCGCTGTTGATACAGTGACCTTGTTACTCACTGTGCTCCATGGTTACCCTGAAGCTGTGAATCATAGAGTGTAAATATCAAATGTCAGTGTCTCTATTTTTCTCTCTTGGTCACTCTCTTTGCAGGTGTTCAGAACGGACCTGATCACTGCCATGAAGTTACATGACTCCTTCCAGCTGAACCCTGATGAATACTATGTGCTGGCAGACCCCTGGAGGCAGGAGTGGGAAAAGGGAGTTCAGGTGCCAGTTAGCCCAGGGACCATCCCCGAACCCGTAGCCAGGTATAGTTTGGAGGAATGCAAACAAATGCACATACGTTTATGCTAGCAGCTTATGTCTACGTTGCCTTGGCTTCTTGAGCTTTATTCCACAGTGACTAGCTAGAAAGGTCTTGGTTCTCAGAGGCAAAGAGCAACCTGCCTTGCTTTTTGAATGGTCGGAGCGGTCAAGAGTCAGGCCTGTTCTGACTGTGTGTTGAAATATGAATGTCAGAGAATCATTTTTGGCATTACATTAGGGTGGAGTGTGATGACAGAACCTTAAAAATAGCTTCTATTTTTAAGCCCAGACTTGACCTCACTCAGCGTTGCTGGGAGAGCCCTTGTCTGCTGTTTCTTGTGCTTAGTTCCAAGCCATAGGTTCCTTTCAAGGAACAGTTAGACAAGCCAGATTTAAGGGCTAGAGAAAATACAGCATTTATTTTGGTTTCATTTATTTTGGTTATTTTTTTGGTGTTTTCATTTACTAACTTAGGAAATTGTTTGTTGTACAACAATTCAGCTGTTTTAAGAACCATCCAGATGTGCATGTAACGAAGTAAATTAATGTGAGATTTTCTAGCTCTTATCCAAGAAACCCTTATTTTCCTTACCTTGTTTGTTACGCTTACTGTTTTTTGTTTGAGATTAAACAGTACAGTTGTAAGGGCAGGAGCGTGCTGCAGCCCATCTATCTATTTTATGCTTAGTTGGGACTGGAGTTGGAGAAAGTTGGAAGAAGAAGGATTATTGCCATTTAATCATACTAGATCTCTTTGTGTAAGTCCAGGCTGGCTCATAAGGTGTTACAAAATGACCCACCAGTGCCGGTGGGGCCAAAACAGCCCAATCTCTGATACATAGCAAAAAATTCTGGGTGGTGCTATACTGCTTCTGTTAGGTCTGCATCTGCCAGCTTTCACCTTGGAGTAGGGGACTACAGGAATGTTTGTTAGCCCTTTGTGTGTGCTGTGCAGCAGCCTGCAGACCACTGTACAGCCCTACTAGGTCTGTACAATGAGGAACTTACCTGCACATCAGGTAGACCCTTCCCTTCCCTCTCCTTCTGAAGGATTGGATCTGGAGCTCCAAGGAGAACTTGGCATTTTCCTCTCTGCTGTGCAGTTTAGAACATGGGATGTACTGTTTCCCTGCAGTGCTTGTAGCCTGCTCCACACTGACCTCACCCAGTCCCTGCATAAATGCGCACACGTCATACATGTGTGCACATACTGTCTTCTCCCCACTGCTTTCTCTTTCAAGCATCTCCCAAGGCTGCAGGAGGGCCAGGAGACCTGTGGACTTTAGCAGAGGGAGACCTTCCAGGGGATCCCCACCTCGTGTCTTTCAGGGAGGTGGTTTGGTGGCTATATCAGCTCCAGGTGCTCACTTAGAGAGCTTTTCTCTGCCAATGGCCAACAGGGATGTGACTCCAAATTTAAGACATAAAAGGAGTTAGAGAAAGAAGGTGCCCACAGCTGTAGGTATCAGCCCAGAAGGCACCACTCTTCTTCAGTTGCTGAGCTGTCTTGTATGGTCCAACTGGTGAGCACCTGCTGGTCAGAGTGGCCCTCTGATGCCTGATTATTACCCTGTTTGCCCCCTCACAAAACACTTGGAGAGCTCAGCTGTGGTGGTGCTAGAGTGCTGGAACTGTTGTGCCTGGCTTTGGGAGGGGAGGGAGGTGTTCTGCAAATGGAATCAGCAATAGACAAATAGTAGCTGGTGTAGAACAGAAGAAAAATACAGTACGGATAGCTGATGCTAATGAGGTACATAATAGGAATAGAAGGTTTTGGCCTTGTAGCGACTGGTCAGGGCAGCAAGAGTAGGTCCGGAGGGGTGGAGCAAGCAAGTCTGTGTGGTGATTCAATGCAAGCATGCAGTCAGATAGATAATTCAGTTGGATGTGGTTTTTGGTATGTAGTAAATGTTGCTTTTTTTAACTTCTTTCTCTCATAAAAATAAATAGATGAAGGTAATTTGTTCTGAAGCCAAACTATCTGTGCTTACTCCTTCTGTGCCACTACAGTGGTATTTAAACAGCATGTACAGGGTGCTACTCAGAGATGATGACTTCTGCATGGAGAGGTACTGGGGAAGGAGTTTATGGTACAGAAGATTCAGAGAGCAGTGCCCATTTGAAAGTAAATTCTCTGTGAGATGTAGTAGTCTGTAATATTTTAATACTGTGCAGTGTGACCCAGAACAGTTTGGGCAGTACGGTTAGCCTGGCAGGGTCATTCCGATTCATATTCTTCCTCAGTCACCTCCTGCACCTCAGAAGCCCCAAGTTCAGCATTTGTCTCTTGCCCACCATTTCTCAGACTGTTGTCGAAATAAGCTAGATGAGGGGAGGGTTTAGGGCTGTGCAGGAGGCTGAAATAGGTAGTTCTGAGTTCTGAGATCAGATACAGTAGAGACAGGCCAGGGTCTTCTGGTAGGAGGAATTAATATGCTAGAGCTCAGATGAGGGCAAAATAGTGTGGAGGATGTCCTGCTTGTTGTGGAGCTTCAGCTATTCCCAGCAGAAAGTTGTGTCTACATGGAGTGGTGCTATCTGCTCCCTTGTAGCACTAGAGCAGAAAAAAGTCATCAGCACTAGTGCTGCAGGAGGCAGTCATTTGGCAGCGTGGCCTGTCGCTCCTGAGGTATCAACGTTACATCGTGAAGTGGGTTTCATCCAAACTGAATTTCAGTGTGCGCAGTTCACTAAGAGGAGGTGCAGTGTCCTCTGCTGAGAGAAACGTGCTGCAGGTGGACTGCCAGAGGTATCTTGCTGTTTGGAGGCAAGTCACCAGCTTGCTGGTAGAATGACAGCTGTCTGTTGTGAATGGGGCGGTTTTGCCCCCAGCTCCTGGCTTTGCAAACTTAGGGCATTGCAGGAATCTGACCTAGAACAAGTACGTGCTGTAGGTACTTTACTGTTTCCTGAACCAGTGCTTGTGGTTGAACAAAATTTCAGTTGGCTTGCAGCTAAATAGTTGGTTGTTGGCCAGCTGAAGCCTTCAAAACCTGAGAGAAGGTAGTTTCAGCAGCAGCTGATTAGTATTTGTGCTTGGCCCAGCATGACATGAGTGACTGTGAAAGAGGAAATGCAGACCCAGGATGCCAGAGCTTGGATCTGCTGGGTAAGTGAAGGTGAAGCTAGTACAAGTTACTGATTCTCTGTGGAAAGGTCTTCTGAATTTCACAGAGATAGCAATTCTGTAGCTACACACCCATACAAAAAAAATTTGGAAGTAACATACTGTAAGAAAGTAAACTTCAAATGGAGCAGGAAATACTACTTTTTTTCTTGAATTTTCTTGATCTTGGTATTGAAATTAAACAACGATTTTTAAAAAAGTCTTAAAACAGAGTTTAACATCTGTGTATATGGCAGCCATCAGTACATAAATACAGTGTTCCTACTCTAGCTTTAAACAAGTGTGAGTTTCAGGTAAGAGTAAGCATAGCTCTGGCCTTTAATCTTTTAATTTTATTAAGAATTCTGGTAATGAATTGGGTTTCTAGATAACCCCAATTAATTCCTTACAATACCGCCAATCCATTACGGAAGTGCACTGTACTGTTTTCTCTTCCCATCTCTGGTGCAGGATGATTGCCTAGATGGTTAGGTGGTTGTGGATGATTGTTAGTCACTTAGAATGAGGCATTTTGAATTCTCTAGAAACAAGTCTCTCAGCAAGCCAGCATGCCTGACGTCTGCTTGTCTGTTTGTTTTAGGATTGTGTCTGAGACGAAAGCTGTCACGTTCACGCGTCCCAGGAAGTATATTGTTTCGTCAGGTTCGGAGCCTCCAGAGCTGGGCTATGTTGACATTCGAACCTTAGCAGACAGCGTGTGTCGCTACGATCTCAATGATGTGGACGTAGCATGGTTGCAGCTTGCCAACGAAGAATTCAAAGAAATGGGTGAGTAATGAGTGCTTGTGGTTTTGTTGCCTTTTTTTTTTTTTTTTAAAGCTGCCAATCTTAAGAATTCTAGAGAGGGCAGCAGTGGGAAGAGATGGTAGAGATATGAAGAGAGAGTAATCATACGAACAGGGAATGAGTAAGGAATTCCTGCAGTGATTTATTGGAGGAACCTCCCAAAGCTTACTGTGACTGTGTGCTGCAGTTCCGAAGCAGGAAGAGGAGCTGTCACAAGGGGAGCAACTGTTCCCTTCTCCACAGGATGGCTTGTGGGTGGGAAGGGGCGGGGGAGCAAGGCAGGAACAGAAACGTTTCTTTGGTAAGGTGTGTGCTTCAGGAGAAGATTTCAGTGGAATTGAAGAGGATGTAAGTCAGCACAGAACTTCTACCACATTGTTTAGGTAGGGGAGAAGATGCTGTGCCAGGTGGAAGAGGTTTGGACATGTTGGTGAACACTGTTTGATTTTTGTTTTAACATTGTGGCAGTTCCCTGCTTTGGGTTACAGTTTAGCCATAAGGGTTTTACCTGGCTGTAGCCCATACATGGCATGGCTCAAGACCTGGCAAACCACAGTCTCACCACTTATATTTAAAAGTTTCTCCTTTTTAACCCCCATATGGAGGAAACGGATGACCCAGCCTTGACTTGGTCTGTTACCCAAGCCTTTTTTCCAGCTCTCAAGTCAGGCCTGCTCAGGTTTAGTGTTGGGCTTAGATGATTTCAAAAGAGTTCACAATTTGAGAGTTTAGGTTACCTTTCCAGTTACCTTCAGGGAAACAGCGGCAGCAAGTCCCCTTAGGTTTCTTCAAAGAAAACTTAAAAATACTTTTTATGACTTGTAAGTGATATTCATCTATTCAGTGTAGATAATCCCCTATGTCTGTCTTTTGCCAAAAGCAGAGGAGGGCTACCACAGTGCTACACTGGGGGGCGAGTAGCGTTAGTGGGGACATGCACACGAGAGGGGCTCCTCCTTGTGCAGATCTGTACCTGTGTGTGAAGCCCTGTGGTAGCCATTCTGCTACACCAACAGAACCTTCAAAAATAGACATTGCACATGAAACACTGAACAGCTGGAATTGGACAGATCTGATCTTCAGTGTTGTGTTTTGGTGTAGTTTCTAGTAGTTCGTCTGCTCTAAATCTTTACCCACTGAGTTGCGCTGTCCGGAGAGGGACGGCAGTGCTCCTGCCGGTACCAGGCAGGACATCGTGGGCCTTGAAACACATACCTGGGTGCTCTGTCAGACACTGCACTCTGCAGATACTATTAAGGGGCATTTGAAATGTTTCCTGATCTGCAGTTGCAGCGCTTCCTTTATGGTGTCCCTGCAGCTGTGAATTCCTGTGTTTTCTTTGATACCTGTTGGAGTGCTTCAGGTACTGAAAATGTATATTCTGTCTTTAAAAGAACAAATGTAAACATTTGAACTGAAGCCTCAGCCTCTTGATTCCCTTTTTTTACCCTTATAAATGCACAGTCAGTGACATAGCTCTAAGGGTTTTTTATAAAGTGATAGCAATTGTGAGGTTAGAATTTCATTACAAACTGGTTTAAGACCTGCCATCATCTGCTTTGCTGGTGCAGTATTTCTGGGCTGCAGGGCAAAATTCACTCTCTTTCCTCAGCAGGATTTTGGATGTTCCCTCTTGCTACCTCTCAGCTGCTCAGTTTGGGTAGTGAGGGATGCAGTGATCTCTGCTGCAAGGATTTGCCTGTCAGTAAGGGAGGCTGCAAGTACTTTTGTACAGTGTTTGTCTTCTGATCTGGGCGAGCTGGGGAGGTTTTTTCTTCTTCATGTTGTGGAATCTGTGGCTCAGTTATTCACAGGGAGAGCCGAAAGGAGGATTTTCTTGTTAAAACACACATCGTGAGGTTGCCATCTTCTGTATGTCACAGTAAACGTTAGGTATTGGGAATTAGACCAAAAGTGGGATATCCTAATCCTCATCCTACTTCATTGTAGTGATTTAAGAAGTTCATGTGCTAAACTGACTTTGTGAAAGGAAAATAATTGTTTCAGTAGCATAGCTTTCTTGGTTTCACAGGCGTTTGTGTGGCATGATTTTGTGGTAAAGGTTGGTGTAGTATAACTTGGAAGTATTACAGCCAGTTCCTTGTCACGGCAAGTGAGAGATGGAAGACAGAGGGGGAAGCGCCGTGGGTTTTTTTGATATTTTTCTTGCTGCTTCCGTGATAGATACTTTTTCAGATCTGTAACAGTAATGTAATATAATGAACAAATTTGAATTATAGAATACCATAATATAATGAGCCTGTAGCTGTGGTGTCATGAATAATTTTCTGATGCATGCTGTTTGAAAAGACCAAATCCCAGATTAGATGTTGCATTTATTTATTTATTGTCCCAGATTTGATGTTGCATTTCTTACAAATGTTTTCCACTTTTTAAAACAAACTAATTTATTGGTGTAGCGGGTTCTGATGGAGACCTCAGTTGGGATTGCACCCTGTTGGGTTGGAACTTGTGAAAAAAGAGCAACTGTTGTTAGAAATTGCGTTTGCTCCAAATATGACAGCAGATTTGTCATTGACTTTCCCCCCCTCTGCCCCCATCACTTTTGGTTCAAAAAACACTCAAATCTTTCACCAAAGAGTCAACATCTGGGTTGCAAAATTGAAGCAAAAGCCATAGACAGTGCTGTCCCAGAAGGAAAAATGAGAACAACACCAGGAAGCCAAAATCAGTTCCTGAGTTTTTCTCAGGATTTTGAAAGATTGGTTTGGATACTCTGCTTCTGTTATGACTTTCACTTTTTTTTTTTACCGTTTCCCTAGTTTATGCTGGAATAGGCATGATTGTCTAGGAATGACATGTTTATGTGTGGGCGTTGTCTGTATTTGCTCAGCTGTTAAAAAAGAAGCTGGAGTTGTGTGTGGTGGTGGTTATAACTCTTTCAGTAAGTAACAACTCTGGTTTCCCAGGGATGCCTGAGCTGGACGAGTACACGATGGAAAGGGTCATAGAGGACTTCGAACAGCGATGCTATGATAACATGAATCACGCTATCGAGACGGAAGAAGGACTTGGGATTGAATATGATGAAGATGTTGTCTGTGACGTCTGTCAGTCTCCAGATGGAGAAGACGGCAATGAAATGGTGTTCTGTGACAAATGCAATATTTGTGTGCACCAGGTATGGCAGCTGGGGCACAGTGTGGGGGTGTAGGGGTGGTGACAGAAACTTTTCCAAACCATTAAAGATAACAGGTTAGATTTTTTCCAGTGGCAGACATTGATCTGTTAAGTTGTTGCAGAGTTCTCTGTTGAGCAGGGGGATGCATTCAGGAAGTATGTAATTGAGAAGGAGAACTGTGACATGCAATTCTAGAAATGTCATGCTAGGAGGGTTAAAAGTGGTATTGTGTAAGCGTGAAGGAAGTTACAAGGTGAGGAATTGCCTCCCCAAAACATACACGTGTATTGTTGTACGTTCTCACCTGGTCACTTACCTTGCTGTGTTCTTTTCCTCTCTTTCTGCACACTTCTGGGGCCAACACACCTTTAGTATCAGCAACTTAGGCTCAGCAGAGAAGGGGAAGAAAGAACTTTGAGGCAATCAGTAGGGACACAGGTAGGACTTACTAGTTAATTTAATGGAGAACCTACTGACCTGAGCTGAGCTAATGAAGCACTGTTATGTGCCACCTTTTTGTGGCAGTTAAGAAGTCGTCTTAGCAGGAAAGAACAGACAGAATTTTAGCGTATCTGTTTCTGTGGATGCTTCTTACTGTGGCAGATGCCTTCCTATCAGCATGTCCTTCCTTCCCAGCTTTAAGAAGTTTGCTTTGTCATTCAGTGTTCAGAAAACTCTGTTGTCCAGTGAGCAAGAATGGCATTTTCTTGCATGTGTTACTTCAATTCATTTGTACTAATGATAAAGAAATAGGGCTATGACAGCTGTAAGGTACAGATGGCTGTCTTGCAAGATACTCAGAGTAAAGTGGACGTTTTTAGACCCATAGCGGTTCTCTGATCCTTAGTCTCTGATCACATCAAATCTGAAACTTAAGAGGGCTAAAATTGACAGTAATTTGGATGGAGGTCTCCATAAAGATACAATCTTCTGAAAAAAATGATCTTAATTAGTTGCTGTTCTGCACTTTTCTCTCTGAATAAGTAAACCCCAGTGCTTTGGAATAACATTGAGTAGTGCACAGCAGAGCTCTTGAGTTTGTGGTTCTTGCTTTTTGAGTTAGTCAGTTGCCAGAAGTCCCAGCCTTTTGGATACAGTCCAGTTCCTGCTACTTGCAGTCTTTGTGATACTGAACTTCATGCTAGCTCACTGCTGGCAGGGCTGTCTGTCGGGAGTCCTCTTGCTCTTTGGGCTGGCAAACACATTCTTCTTTTTCCCAATTGAAGTGGGCAGAGGTTTTTTGCCTAACAGCTGGTCATGACTTCTGCTCCTTTCACTGAAAGATCATTTTGGGGAATGAATGGGTAATGTGGTTGGCTGAGTTTATGAAAGAGTCCCAAGATCCTCCACAAGCTAACATTTCTGTAGTGTTAGAAATTCCGTAAAGAACATTTTGGAGTTGTGAGAGGCTATGTGTAAGCAGCTAAAAAGTAACAGAAGTGCATGTTGTTTCCTTTGTTTTTTTCCCTTTTCTGTAAATGGGAATACAGGCGTGTTACGGGATCCTGAAGGTGCCGGAAGGCAGCTGGCTGTGCAGGACCTGCGCGCTTGGTGTTCAGCCCAAGTGTTTGCTCTGTCCCAAGAAGGGTGGTGCCATGAAGCCGACCCGGAGTGGCACCAAGTGGGTCCACGTTAGCTGTGCTCTGTGGATTCCAGAGGTACGTGCTGCTCCTCCGGGAGTTTGGGGCTGCAGTGATTCTGGGAGAGAACAAATCCATCAGAAACACTGTTCAACCTAGTGCGTGTTGCTAAATGAGTGTAGCATCTATATGGTACTTTTTAGGGAGACAGTAGAAAAGATTTTCAGTTGGATGTAAAGTCTGGCAGGATGAAGCATCATCTGTAAAGAAAGTAATTACATTACCTTTATCAACCAAAATTAGGCCTCAAAAATTAGGCCTTTGCTGCGGGCAAAGCTCATTTAACAAGCACACAAAGTACTGTTTTATTTTGTAAACGGAGCATTAAAGGTGAATCAGGAAGGTTTAGATGTGACAGTGAGAATTCCTGTGGGGTCTCATAATCAGAAGATTCAGCCTGCATGATAATTTTAAATTGGAGGGCTTCACCTTGAAACTGATTTGTTCATGCAGTAAGGAACTGACTTTAAAAAAGGAATTTTGATTTTTTTAGTTCCTTATAAACTGAGGAACTTGGAACATGCTAATTTTGCATACACAGAAGGAATTTGATTTGACCTTGACAGGCTGGAGAGATGGGCCCATGCAAACCTCATGAAGTTCAAAAAGGCCAAGTGCAAGGTCCTGCACATGGGTTGGGGCAGTCCCAAGCACCAGTACAGGCTGGGTCATGAGTGGATTGAGAGCAGCCCTGCAGAGAAGGACTTGGGGTATTAGTGGGTGGAAAAGTGACTGTGAGCCAGCAATGTGCACTCACAGCCCAGAAAGCCAAGCACATCCTGGGCTGCATCAAGAGCAGTGTGGCCAGCAGGTCGAGGGAGGGGATTCTCCCCCTCTACTCTACTCTCCTGAGACCCCACCTGCAGTGCTGTGTCCAGCTCTGGGAGCCCCAACATCAGAAGGACATGGACCTGCTTGAGCGGGCCCAGAGGAGGCCACGAGGATGATCAGGGGCTGGAGCACCTCCCTTATGAGGACAGGCTGAGAGGGTTGGGGTTGTTCAGCCTGGAGAAGAGAAGGCTCCAGGGAGACCTTATAGCGGCCTTCCAGTACTTAAAGGGGGCTACAGGAAAGCTGGGGAGGGACTCTTTATCAGGGGGTGTAGGGATAGGACAAGGGGTAATGGTTTTAAACTGAAAGAGGGTAAATTTAGATTAGATCTAAGGAAGAAATTCCTCCCTGTGAGGGTGGTGAGGCACTGGCACAGGTTTCCCAGAGCAGCTGTGGCTGCCCCCTCCCTGGCAGTGTTCAAGGCCAGGTTGGACGGGGCTTTGAGCAACCTGGTCTAGTGGAAGGTGTCCCTGCCCGTGGCAGGGGGGTGGAACTAGATGGTCTTTAAGGTCCCTTCCAACCCACACTACTCTGATCTGTTCAATAAAATTGTTTCTCTTTTCAATCATGGGTGTAATAGTAACTCTGTTTTTTAACCTTTTTTCTCTCAGGTGAGCATTGGAAGTCCAGAAAAAATGGAGCCCATTACAAAGGTTTCTCACATTCCCAGCAGTAGATGGGCACTGGTGTGCAGCCTTTGTAATGAAAAAGTTGGAGCTTCTATACAGGTAAATTTAATCACACAAATATCTGTGTGTTTTATTTGGTCAGTGTTTAGTAGATACACAAAATGTGTATCCTCAGTAAACTTTCTTTGATTTCATGTTTGTTACTATGGACTTAATTGCACACAAAGTGCTTTTGAATGTTAGTGTGCTCTTACTTTCTACTAAAATTTTAATAATAATAGCCAGATCATTCTATAAGATGTCCTAATTTGTTGATACGTTTATTAATACACTGAAGTAAAACTTAGATGTTGTTGAGTAGAGGAAAAAAGCTATATTTTTGTGATGTTCCACATACGAAAATGAAGTCTGATAACTGAAAGCTTCTGTGCTGAAACTTATCTGCTAGTCCCTCTTCAGTGACTTGTAAGACAGGTTGGATATTTCAAGGGGAGTTGCGTATCTCCTGTAACAACCTGAGCATGCCCAGCTCTCAGAGAAGTCAGTGGAAGTGAACATCTTCACTTTGATGGTAAAGCTAGCTGTAGCTTTGAATTTCTCATTTTAGGTACTACTTAACATTGGCCTGTTCTGGCTGTAACTATATTCTGTAACTGTTTTATTGTTGGTCCAGCTTTTAAGTTGCTGAGGAGAACATCTGATCATTTAATATTAGGCGTTTTGAGCAGTAGGAAAGAAACAGGTTGTTTGGTCTGCCCTGAGATTTGAGCAAGCCAAAAGTTGAGGAAATGAGCCCTATTTTCCCCAGTGGTTGTGGGTAGATTCTGGAGCTCCCGGTGTTTCTAAGGGGAAAAAATCCACCTGGGTGTGTTTCCCAGCTCATGCTGCTGTAGCAGCAGTGCCACATTATCATTCTGCTTCTGGTACTCCCTTGAGCTCAGGGATGATGACTGCCTGTAACAGCAAGATGGGGCAGAATCAAAACAAATGTCTAGTCTTCATAGTTCCAAAAAGAATGATTTCCGTATGCAATAAATAATTAAACTATAAAGCCAGCACTATAAAGCCATTTGTTTCATACCAACAACTCACATTCTTGGGCGTGTGCCAGTTTGTCTCATTGCATACTTCTGAAATTCTCTCTGCAGTTTCAATTGGATTTGGATTCAGCCTTTCTCACCGTAGCCTGTGAATGGTCGCTGTTAAACAACTGAATTGATTTGCACCAGAGCGTTTCAGACTGGGCAGGGTGGTTTCATGTGCCTATTTATATTGGTTGTTAGCTCTAAAGCACTTGCAGATCTTTACAGTGGAAAATCACTCAGAAATATTAAATAATATTTCTAAGCACAATTTTAAAATCTCGAGAGATTGAGAAAAGACATTACCAAGCCCCAGATTTTTGGAAGAGGAGATACTCAGTTTCCTGAGACATAAGACAAAACGTTGATCTACCTTACTGGAGAACAAATGATGAGAGCAAGGACAGGTGACCCACTCGGAGCAGTGTTGTGATTGTGTAGAAAAAGACAATAAAATGTAGCTTAGTATTCTGGTAACATTCTTCATCTACTTCAAAATGATCCTCAGAAAGCTCCCTGAGACAGGAAGATACTACTGTCTCGTAAGAAGTCGAGCTCTTTGTTTTGTGGCTAGCCTAATGTTACAGGATCCATGATGGTAAGAGCAGCATTAAGACATAGAAATTTCTGAAGTCCTACACTTTTTTGAAATTAGGTTTTATCCATTTCCTTTTTTCCTCTGCTCTGAGTCATTTGATGAGGTTGCCAGAAAAAGTTGTAAACCAGCAATGCAGCAGTAGTTCCAGTGAAACCTATCAGTCCGTTTCCATTTAAGGAATATATGAAATAGTAAATGTTAAGTAGAGAAAATAAATCTGTCCACAGCATATAAATCTGCGATTGTAATACCTCCTTGCAGAGCTGTCCCCTTCCTCTTGGCCGCTGTTACATAGTTGAAACTGTTTTGTCCATTCTCCAGAGCTCTTCTGAGGGGTAACTTCCAGCAGGTGAAGTTGAGCACTTGAGTATTTATGGATGTTGGTGTGCAGGGGAGAGGGGGTATCCTTCCGTATCTCTTCTCATCCCACCTGTCCCCTTCTGGTGACGACACAGGTTGACAGGCAGGCATGATGGCTGCCACTTCAGGCAATTCTATATTTGAAATTATGGGGGAGACACAAAAAGATTACAGTTTTGCCTGACATTTTATAGGAGTTGTGTAAATCTTGGTATCATTAAAGCTAGCAGTGAGAAGTATTTAGATTTGTGTTGTGAGATTTTATACAGCAGAAAAGAACATTATACAAAGCCACTGCAATAGGAAGGAAGTAGCATTAGCTGGATGAACTGAGAGCGCAGGATCCTCCAGAGATGTTACGAGATGTGCACAACAATTAGGAAAGTCGGCAGCTGGAAGTATGTGTCAGGCTGGGCAGAGAGCAGCTGCAATAAGCTGGGAAAACTGAGGCTGCATATTCTCCCGGGTACAGCAGCTTTCCTTCCAGTGAGACAGGCTTTCCCCTCTTGTCCCAGTAAAACATTAGCCACACCAAGAGCTGAGTACTCTAAACGACGGCAGCTTGGAAGTTGTGGCTAAAGGACTGTCCTGCCCTGTTGGGAGTTCCAGGTGGAACAGGTGCCCTGTTTGTTAGTAAGAAAGAGAGGAAAGGGCAAAAGATGCTTTGGTATTTTTCAATTCCTTTTATATGCTGATTTTATTAAAGAAGTTTCATTTGAAACTTGTGCAGTTTAAACTCTGTTGTACCTTTATACGCCATCTGGCTGCTGAGTCGACCTGAGCAGGAAAACCCAGAGGAGAAAGATATTTGGCTCCTTTACGAAGTACTGGACAAACATCCTAGTGCGACGTGTTTCTCTTTAGGGTCAGATGACTTGGCTTAAGCATAGTTTTGTTTCTTCCTAGCTAACAGCACTAATGTTAATTTTCACTTTAAATTGTTTTCACTGGAAGCACAGGTGTGAGTTGCTACAAATGCATATGGGGGAGTGTGTGTATATACATACATATATATAGACATATTTAAACCTTTCAGTTTGTGGCTGGCAATAGCTATGACAGCATTTTGCAAGAGAAAGTTACATATAATGAAATGAAGTGCTAAATCAGCTGAACTTGTGCCCATCACACCGTGATGGCTGAGTTCACTGGGAGGGAAGAAAAATGACAAAAAATTGGATTTCCTGTTCTCCTTATCCTCCAGGTGAAGTAAAGGCTGTAGTCAGTGAAGTATCGATTGACAGTGATTTGACATTTTAAAATCTGTATAACAGGAAAAAAACATCCCCCTTGGTTGAGGCCTTTTGGGTAGCATGGGTCCAGGTACTGGGAACGACTTTTAATTAAAAGCACCAGACTGGCCTGGAGCCACCGAGGTGTTTTTCCCTCTCTGTCATGCTGGCACAGCCGAAGGGGGAACGTTTTCCTTTGTGTGATGCAGCCTTAAGCAAGTGGCTCCAGTGAGGGTAAGAAGACTCCCCTGGTGTCTTTGCTGCTTATTGAACAGCGTGATTGGGTGAGGGAGGGGTTAACCACTCCTGTCCCACTGGGCCACTTGATCATTGCCTGGCCCGAAAGCACTAAACTGTAAACCTAATGAAAAGAGAGCAAGAAATCACAGGCAGCTTAGAAACAGAGCGCGGTCTCAGGGTTGTCCTTCCAAAGCAGTCCTGGCTGCTCAGATAGTTTTAGGCAGTGTGGCTTCTTAAATTTCTATTTGATTAATTTTAATTTAATTTCCGTAGTGTTCAGTGAAGAACTGCAGAACAGCCTTTCACGTCACCTGTGCGTTTGACCGTGGCTTGGAGATGAAGACCATACTGGCAGAGAATGATGAGGTGAAATTTAAGTCTTACTGTCCCAAGCACAGCTCCTCCAAGAAAGCGGATGACGAGCCTTTCAGTGAAAGCCCGGGCCAGGAGAACGGGAACGGGATTCAGGACAGCTCTCTTCCTGCCCACATCGACCCTTTCCACACCATGGATCAAACCCAGGAGGAGGCCCACAGAGTCAGCCTCCGCAAGCAAAAGCTCCAGCAGCTGGAGGATGAGTTCTATACATTTGTGGAGTCTCTGGAAGTGGCTAAAGCGCAGCGGCTGCCTGAGGAGCCGGTGGGATTCCTTTACCAGTACTGGAAGCTGAAGAGAAAAGCCAACTTCAATAAGCCTTTGATTACCCCAAAGAAGGATGAAGAGGACAATCTGGCTAAACGGGAGCAGGATGTTCTGTTCAGAAGGTTGCAGCTCTTCACACACCTCCGGCAGGATCTCGAGCGGGTAAGCCACTGCGCTGCCGGCACTTGCGCGAGGGGCCCTGGCCTTCATCAGCTGAGCTTCCAAGCCACGCTCTCGGTTGTTGCCTTGCGTGTGGGCACTCCGTGCTGCGCCTTCATGCCCAGTTAACACTAAATTCCTACCGAGCACACCACTTTCCCTTTTCAAATAGAGGGTCGGTTCGCAGGGCCAGCAGGTCTTGCCTTGTGGTATCCAGTCTCCTTATAACTGGGTGGTTGGGTTTCTGCCTGTGCTTTTTGGCTGGTTATCACTGATGGCTGTGGCCTGTACTGCAGCCCCCAGCTGGAGCGGTTTTAGCCTTTCAGGGCTTTCTTTGCTGCTTTCATCTGCTGTGCAAGAAGGAAAAGATGATTGTGATTCGCAGCGGATCTGTTTTTCGTTGACACAGCATTGGAGGATGACATTTCACAGGACTATCTGTGTAGGAGGTTTGGGAGGCACACAATACTCCACTCAGTTAGGGCTTGAATGTTTAAAGAGCAGTTCAGTGGGATCAGTTTGGTGGTGTATCCTAAGTACATCTGAATCTGTAACGACCTGAATTCCTTCCTTTTTGGGTTAACTATTGGAGTTTTAAGATAGGTTAGAGCCAGAAAGAGTACTGAAATTATTATAGTTTTTCACGTCCTTACAGCATATGGCTCATGTAGGCCACATATGGAACCTGGCTCGGGTCCTACCTCAGCCTCAGTAACCTGTGGGTGAGCTCGAGCCTCTCTTCCAGGACAGTGTCTGGGCTTTACGTCAGGACAGCAGGTGCTCGTGTACCTACTGCATACTTTGTAAGGGATCCTGGTGGCTAATTAATCTTCTAATGAATCGTTGCAGTTTTTCTTCTGACTTTTTTTTCTAGTTCTAACTTCCAGCCCATGACCCTTTTCTAGCTCAGTGAGAGCTGTTACCTAGTATCTTGTTTCTGCTCCACATGCTCAAGATCTCTCTTAATCTTCTCTTTGATCAGCTAAATAAGTTGAGTTTGTCACTATGTTCTCTGGATCTTAAATTGCTCTGTATGTATCCTTTCCATTTTTAAGTGTGATGTCAAGACAGGATAATTCTAGTAATATTTTTAATATTTTACTACTCTGTTCCCACTGATTGTACATCCAATGTAACTTGGATGAAAAAAAAAATGTAAAAAATGGGGCCTACATTTTTTTCTCCTCTTCAAATTGGGTAGATTTGATCATGAATGACATTAGTGACAGTGTCGGCCATCTAGAAACAAATTTTGAAATCATGTCATCCAGTTCCCCTGATGGAACAGGTACCTCTGTGGACGTGACGCATCTGTTGCGCAGCTTGGGTCAGGTAAGGCCAAGAAGCAAAGGCCAAGGACTGGCTCAGGAGGGGTACCAGGCGGGATGTGTCCCTTCCAATGCCAATCCACAGAGTAAGAGAGCTCCTTGGAAGCGCTGGCTGTGCTGGGACTGGAAGCCTTACGTAGAGCAGGGCCTTGGCAAAACCCATCACACGTCTCCTCCTTCGTGGCAGTGGGAGCAGCCTACGGGGCAGGAGCCTGCAGCTGTACCCGGCTGAGCGCGGAGCCTTGGAGCACCCACCTCCACTGCTCAGCCATCCCCTCCTCTGGGGAAGAACTCACTTCTGAGCTCTGGAGAGCGGTGGTTGTGAAGCTTACACAGCTGTGGTCTCAATTAGACAGTCACAGTTTAAGGGCAGAGATGTAGTTTTTGCCTAAGAAAACCTGAGATAGTAAAAATAAATAATCATTTTGTTACTGTTCCCAGTCCCTGCCACCTCCATTGTGCCGTGGCACCAATAGTTTGGCCTGCCTACATTTTGATCAATCGTACTGCAGTGGCGTCAGAAAGACTGGTACTGGGGAATAGCTCTGCACATTTTCACACTATTAAGTATAATTTTCTGTTGTGTCTCAAACAATAAGCGACATATGGTGCTAGGCTATTTAATACTGAGTAGATTTAAGCACTTCTAGCATTTCTCTAGATTTCCTGTATCTATACATATATATATGATTCAGGTGTTTATAGATGTTACTTCTGTGCTGTGCCCCTCCCAAATCTGATGGAATAATCTCTCAGTTAAATGGTATTTAAGACTCTTCCAAGAATTGTGTTAAGAATGTTAAATTTAAACACATTACTAACGTGTTCAAATGGTGTATAGTACTTAAACTGAGTTAAGAGTACAGATTCACAACATCACAGACATGCAATTCCTGTACAACTCATCAACTTGATGTCTTCTAGGTGCGTAATCTCACTTACATGGTGACCCGAAGGGAAAAAATCAAGAGATCTGTTTGCAAAGTTCAAGAACAGATATTTAATATCTACACAAAGCAGCTGGAACAAGAAAGAGTTTCAGGTACATTTCAGTGTTCTCTTTTCACTTAAGACTGCAGGCACAAGCACCGAGAGGTTTGGTTACAGGCTACTGACTGATTTTTGAAGGACAAACAGGACCTCGTTTATTCTCATTAAAATCTTGTGTAGTCCACCATGCATCAGCAGATAGGAAGGAAAAATGAGGATGTGTCGCTGCAAGGGTGGGCACATTGCTATAGAAACTGGTAAGTCTGTGTTCTTACCACGGGGCACTGAGGGGCTCGCTGCCGTCAGCTCCTGTCTGGGGTGAGTTGTGAACAGCTCCTTACGACAGAGACCGTGACATAGAGCCAGGTGCCATGTGGTACCGAGTCAGTCGGTGGCTTATTAGCACCACTGCGTTGGTGTAGGGTACGTGCTGCTTTGTATCATAGATGCAGTTTATAGAAAGGAATTTTGGAAAGGCAGCACCCTGGTTTTAAAACTAGACATCTTTTTCTGCCTGAGCTCATTGACAGCAGCCTTTCCCAGAAGGATGAATAACTTCAAGGTTACTGCATTAACTAGATTATCCTTAGAGTATTTGGTAACTAATAAACTGTATTTTAGACAGAATCAATCAGATCCACCTGCTGGTTGCTTTCCTCCCCTGCCCCCCATCTGAGGAGTCTCTCTGTCTTAGGATAGAGTAGCACTAGGAATTACATTTGCTACAGGTGTAATGAGGTGCAGCACAGCTACAGCATGGCTACAGGAAGGGAAACTACACCCAGCAGTAGGTTGTGAAACCACAACATAGCCACATAATCGTGATGTAAAGGTGCTGGATAGGCAACCCGATACCCGTTTTGGCCGAAGAACATGTCAGGCATGAGGAACGGAGATCAAATAGGTACATTCAAAAGTGGCATTTACCCAGACATGGAATTGCTTGACACTAACTTCGTCTGTTTACACATAGGTGTGCCTTCCTCATTCTCCTCAATGGAAAACACGGTGTTGTTCAACAGTCCCTCTTTGGGCCCCAATGCTCCTAAGATAGAGGATTTGAAATGGCATTCTGCGTTCTTCAGGAAACAAATGGGCACGTCTCTAACCCACTCCTTGAAAAAACCACACAAGAGAGACAGAGTAAGAAACAGCTCTGGGAACGACAGCAAATCCGTGCTGGGGCAGCCCAGCCAAAGGGAGGGTGGTGCAGCACCGGGTGGCTTTTTAAATTTTGACAAGACCTTTGCAGAAACACGGATTGTATCAGCACAGCAGAAAAATGGCATAGTTATACCAGACCACAGAAAAAGAAGAGACAATCGTCCACAGGGTGAGGTGATCAAGGCCGAACTAAAGGAAAAGACTTCTAAACACAACCACAAACCACTGAGACCCACAGAACTCTCTCAGAGGCAATCGGAAAACAAAAGGGCTGTGAACCACTCCAGTGGTAGGTCGGCACCTGGCACACGGAGGGATTTAGTGCCTAAATGCAATGGGGGTCTTGTCAAAGTAAACTCTAATCAGACAGTAGTTAAAGTGCCTACGACGCCCACGAGCCCAGTGAAAAACTGGGGCGGATTCCGAATTCCAAAGAAGGGGGAGAGGCAACAGCAGGGCGAGAGCCTGGAGGAGACCTGCCGCCAGAACTCCAGCTACCCCTACTTGGGCGTGGACAGAGTTTCACCGAAGGACAGGGCAAAAAGCAAGCTAAAGCCCGACAGCGAGAACGACGGCTACGTCCCCGACGCCGAGATGAGCGACTCGGAGACTGAAGTGGCTGAAAAAAAGTGCAGGCAGCAGCGGCTCAGTCCAAACAGCACTATCAGCAGAAGGACGGACATTATTAGGAGAAGCATCCTGGCATCCTGACTGGACCCGGGGACATGGTGTCGGCACCGTGCTCAGTAGAGTCACTGCCTACAAGCCAACTTCGCATTATTTATTGGTGTGAGAGAGGAGAGTTCTTAGACGTGGCTACAGACTGACAAATTGAGAACCCCGTTATTCCTGAGCTGTATAAACATGTTTACATGCACTTAAAGCTGTTTTTTTTTTTTTGTGCGCCCCCCCCCCAATTCTGTGAGAAGTTAGAATCTCCTTTATTTGCAACTACCCTGAGTAAGCAGAGAAACGACATCACTACTGAAACAGGATTTGTGATGAACACTAAAGTAACTCGCAAAAACCTTTTAGAAGGGGCTAGGGTGGGTAGGGGGAAGTAGGCTGCATTCATCCCTTTTAGCTAAAAAAGCACTGGTACAATCTGACTCCCTTCCCCTGCCTTCTGGAAAAGCACAAGCTCTTAATTTAACTAGTGTGTATTGAGTCGAAGATGGTCGTTTAACCGTACTGCACTGCTAAACCCCATCACAGATGGTCAAGTTCCTTGGATGGTGGTAGGTCTTTCTCCTCTCTTTGCAGAACGTTTTCTGTTGCATTCAGTTTGAGTGTAGCTGGCGGCTCAAAACCCTCCATAAACTCCAGAGTTTACATGTAAATATACGCAGGAGATGAGCAGGTCTAACCCTGATGTTATACTGGAGGAGGAGGAAGGGACAGGTCAGGGCTGCAGCTGCCTTGTGGTGCAACAGCTTGGAAGGATGGGGGCTGAGCACGGAGGCAGCTCTCATGGGGCTCCCTTCCGAGAAGGGGGCAGACTCGGGGGTCATGGCCCCCCGTGGAATAACCCGCCACTGTTTAGCCAGCCACCTGCCTCGGGAGTATGATGACAATTCAAGAAAAAGATTTCTAAGGCACTAGTCGGTAGGATTTCCCAAAGCCCACCACGGATGCACTAATGGTATGTATTGGGAAAGCCAGGCTTATGACACTAAAGGGTTGCTTTAAAATAGACAGGAATATATATTTTTAAATAGAATAAAATGGAAAGGCAATAAATTGTGATTAGCTCTTTACAGTCAAATGAAGAAAAAAATATTTCATTCTATTCTGGACTAGATTTGATGGAAGAGGGAACTCGTATTCTGATTGTGTACTTTTTTTTTAATAATTGCAAATGGCAATAACTAGTAAGCTATGAGCAATAATATGAACAGATCATTAGGATGCTGTTTTGTACTGAGTAGAGTGCACATGTAACAGTGGAGTGTTAGGAGCCTGTAAATTTTGGAATTCTGCGTAGACGTAAGAAGTCAGGTATGTACTGGTGAAAAAGTTTAAGCAGCAATGTGTTACAGAAAGACAGGCATAAAGAACCCCCTTCCCCCTGCCCTTTCCTACTCCTAGCCTGCCGTTACCGCATCCACTCGCTTTTTAATGTTAGACCCTTGCCTCTTGAGCAGGGAGCGTTTAAAACACAGTAGAACTTTGCCATAACTGAGTCTTCCAGAGGATTCAATCAAACAAAAGAGAAAAAAAAAAAAGAAAAAAGAAAAAAAAAAGGCTTATTAACACCCTATCTTGCTATGCAAGTTATCACTTAATTAAGTATTTCAACAGAATGCATCCCTGTCATTTGTTTTAAAACTCAGAAGTCTTAACCTTTTGAGGAAGGGGAGTTTTGTGTAAGACAGCTAGTGTACTTCTAAAATACCATTGCTGGTCCCAAGAAGTTAGATTAACTTCATCACTCACAGAGGGCACTGGTGAATCTGAAGTTACACAGTCACTCTTGGGACGTGTTAAAAGAAGAGTACTTATTTGATCAAACACCACCATAGACAAAAGGTAAATGCAGGTAAGTTCTACTCGACATACAGCAACATTTTCTAGACAGGCACTGTTGTTTTCTGTAAGAAAGAAGCTCATGACCATATAGGGAATTGTTTGACAAGCCATAGATGGAATAATCTAAAATTTGATTCTAAATAAACATTTAACCTCACACCAGTTTGCAAGAGGTACCTTGTTAATTTGCACTATTATGAATGCTAACGTTGTGCAGAATTAATGCCTTATCTGTTTTGCTCCCCGACGTTTAGGTTAATAAGCTTTCTAATGTTTCAAGTTAAGCTGAACCAAAACCAAAAAAGCTGTAAGAAGACTGCAGTGTGCCCAGCTCTGTAGGTTAGCTTTGTCTCCCATGCTTAGCGCGCAGCAGAAGAGGTGTTGTAAGTACAGCAGTGACAATACAAACCCACCCCTGCATTTTATTGGGACAGAACCATTTTCTGAATTTCTGGTTTTAAGCGTTACCTTTCCTTGTGCAGACTGACCAAGAGATCTTTGATTATGATTGGTGTATTCTGTCAAACTGTAGGCTAGTTGAACTTCTGTAAAGTTGCCTGGAATGCCATTTGTTAGGTTATAAAGTCACACAATTCTAAATGAAGGGTTATACGTGGTTGTGTATAAATCTCAATTTCAGAAATTTGAGAAAATCGTCATTACATTTGTAAAACCTTGTACAGAAGATTTTTCACTATGTGCCTAGCTTTGGTGTCCATTCAGCTGAAATTAATTAAAAAAGGTGCATGAAGAGAAACAGATAGAAATAAAAAGTATATGTAGAGATGACTATTTTATATTACATGGCCCAATCCTGTATTTATTTTCTCCCTTTTTTGAAGTATTTATAAAGACCTAGTTGAAGACAGCTGTATTTTTTGTTAAAATATTCAGTAGAATTGTGCCTTTTTGTCTGTATGTGAATAAATGCTGTACATTTTTGCAGTATCCTTGCCAGCAGTGTTTTAGAATTTGCAGTAGTAATCTTGTTTGGGTTTTTACATAAACACTTCACTGCAATGATCTGAAGAATTTTCATGGTCAAAATAAGCATTTGATTTGGATTATTACAGGTATCAAAATGCACACTGCAGTTGCAAGATTTTTATTTTTCTTTTTAGAAATAGTATTGGGTCTTGTTACTGATGGCTGTGCCTAGCCCATCAACAGAAAATTGTATGCTTTTTCCCCTGAGATCCTCAAAGAGATCTTGCTTACCTCAAAGAGTTGACATTTGTCGATATACGATGTCCTTCCAGAGTCCGTAATTGTCATATATGTGTTCCACTGGAAGGGCAGCACGAGGTTTGTTGCCTGTCGCTCTTCAGGACGCACACACCAAATGCACGTTCGCACCATGAACTGCTGATGGTCAGGCAATGCTGAGGGAGAACAGCTGCTGCTCGAGCAGCACCGCCAGGAGACAAGGCCTGAAGGGCACCACAGGTCCTTCCCTCTCCTTTCCTCTAAACTCAGGGTGCAGAAACATGGAACGGACTTGGAGCAGAGCAAGAAAAGGGCAAGGTTGGGAAGGCGTATGTCTAGCAGTACATCTTGAAAAACAGCGATGGGTAAATTTTTCTCCGATCCGTACTTGTATCACATGCATTCACAGTGTGGGCAACTGTGAGTGGCACCCCTCAGAAACATATTTCGAAGAACGAAGGTTAAAGGATGGCCCTCCTAAGAGTTATTAGTACAAGCTCTTCAAGGCAGGAGTAAAAGTCTGAAAGAGGTTCTGGCAGCTGCTTTAGAGACCTTGCTGACAGCAGCCTGACAGGCACTGCCCTGCTGGGGTTACCCAAGAACAACGGGGTCAGAGCTGAGGGCAGCTTGGTAACCACTTCAGTAGGCTATCATCAAAGAGTTTCTGGTAGGCAGCGACAGATCTTTCACGATCTGGCCTGTGCTAGAAGGTGTCAGGCTCTTGGGCAGACCCAAAATGAAACTCGTACTACCTTCATAGTCAGTTTATCTCACCTGCTGAATGGAAGTAACTACTCACCCAGAAACTTTTCCTAAATAAACAGTCAAGAACAAAAGTTCTACTCACTGGGAAGCATTAATGTTACACTAGGGAGTCTTTAAAATACTCAAAAACTGGTGTTGGGGTGGGAAAGGAACGTAGGGGAAAAAGAAACTTTTCAGTGGAAGAGTGACAAGAAATACATAGAAACAAATGTAAAACCACCAAGAGCGATGATTGAAAAGCCTGCTGCTCAATTCCGTGAAACAATCTAGCATCCTGAGGGAAAGAGCAAAACTTAACCAGCAAGCCTCAAATTTTAATTGCCCCTCAGCAAGTGCCTTTCCTCTGGAAGTCCAACTTGTGAGCAACATGTCAGCAGCCTGCTCGACGCCACACAGAAGCAAAAAGGAGGTGGTGTCAGAGCGATGAGCTTGACCGCACTCCCCGGTGTGGTTCAGACAGATGAATTTGGTCAGTTTTTAGCTGCTCAGAGGACTAGGCAGACAGGAGGGAAATCTCTTTCTTTCCTGCGTCATCTGCCATAATTGCTCTGCTGCCCCTTAACTTTACAGTTAGGTGCGTGTGTCATCATTGCAATTCCTGTTGTGGCAAATCCCCGTTACCCAAGAGCTGCACCACAAGTTGAAATGAGTATACTCATAATTAAAAGGGAACCAAGCGGGTGCCCTTCTGTGCCTCAAGGAACAAGTACACAAATATTGTCACACCAAAACTTAGTTACCTGCCATAGAGAGCTAGAGCCTCTCTTCAAGGAGTGTTATGGGATTAATGGCTCACACAAAATCTTCCAGGTGGTCTGTCATCACCTCAGATGCGCATTATGCAAATGAAAATAAGGTGCTTGGTACTTACCTCCCTCTGTACCACATACACGATTGATTGATGAAAATCTCACTGCAACAGACATTTGGAGCTTCTGGACAATGCATCCACATTGCTTTGAAAAAAATCTTTGAAGTCTTTTAGCAAAATTAGAGATTGCAGTGGATACAAACACGTACCAAACCGAGAAAGCACTAGAAAAGAAGTGCGTGCAACTGTAGGAAATAGTAACTTCCTCTGCGGTAAGCAGAAATTTTTCTTTAGGTTGCATCCCTCTTGCAGGCTCTACTTGAACACCTGGGTTTGCAGGAGGTGGCACAAACTCATTTCCAAGTGGTGATCAACCCAAGTCTGTCCTCTAAAATGCAAATACGGTGAAGATCCACTGCGAGAGATGTCTGGGTTTGTTAGTCCAAAACAACAGTTTTCACCAAGCCCTGGGTAAGCGTTATCCATCAACTGAATTAGAAGATATAAATCAGAATTACACTCTTCACATTTAAGAGGAAGGAGAAGAAATTACGTCCCTTAAGGCCAAGATGGGAGCACTTCAAAATCAGCTAACACCTATCAGCTCTTTATAATATATGCTGAAAGAGAAAAAGAGTTCAGCTCTAATTTTAAAATGATATGTATGAAGTTTCTCAACTGTCAAAACCATATGCGCAAGAGGATTCCCACATACTGGCATCTGTAGAAATCAGACACACCATTTCATAATGCATAAAAGCTGGATGACTGGGTGACTTCACCAGCTTTGTGCAAACTGAAGTAACAGAGAACTGAAGTTCCCAGACACATACAAACCAAGAGGGCAGATCAACAGCAAAGCAAAGAACAACTGTAAAATAGTAATTGAGAAGAAAAAGCACAATGAAGACAGACTGTGGTCCTTAGGAACGAGCTGTATGAATAGCCACAGCGGTATTTTATTTATTAACTGTTTCCCCGGGGCATCAGAACAAGCTCAACCAAATTCTTAAAACTGGAAGGCAGTGGAGGCATTTTGCAGCTGTAATGCCTACCGTAAAAACAGCAACTATTTGACATTCGCCATGTAGTTAGTGTCTTACTAAAATTCGTAAAAGATCTTCAAAATGTTCCCAATTTACTGCACTACAAAGAAAAATTAAAGGTATCGACTGTATGTGAGCAAAGCTGTTCATGAATTTCAATATAATGTCATCTGTTCCCTGTACACAGTCTTGTCATAGTTGGAGCTGGTGTTTTTTAGACCAAAAAAGACCAATATGCCAGAGCACTGTATCAGATTGTTTCATCTGCTACATTAAAGGACTTTAATGACATCATTTTGCAGTCTTCTTCCAGTCTTTACTATGCATACAGATACAGTATCTTTGTCCACCCCCTTTCTTACCTGAATAAAACAGAAAATGTTTATCATAAGTTTTACAAGCCTTGCTGTGCGTTTGACTTTAATGCTCCAGTAATCTTCTTAACTCCAACATGGGGTGAATGAACAATACACATCTTTAAGTATTTTCCAGATCCTTCAGGGAAGCAGCTTTTTTCTTCTGTGTAGTTATCAGGCTGAGCTGTAATTAAAAGCAAGCAGTTTCTTACATGATTTTTTGTAAGATCAAAGTATCAGTAGAGCTTCGATATGGAAGGTGTCAGGAGGGAGAGGGAAGAAGCGTAGGTAAGTGGGAATTTGGGGTAAATAGGAGCATTTACAGTAGATGAGTACTGCTCTTGTCTTGTTTCAGATCCCAAAGAATTCAAGAAGATGAAAGATTAGGCAGCAGGGGTGTACTTTAAAGACATCTACATAGAATACACACATTTTAAACCTTTGCAAATGTTATCCTGCATTTTTTGGTTCTTACTGAATTACTGTTATTTAATAAGCTAAGATTTATAGTCATTGAACTAACCACAACAAAAATGTATTTTCTAGACTCCCTAATAGTCCAGCTCTAGCCTATACTGGATTTAATTTTACAAGTAAGCTGGATAATGTAATGAGAATACGCAATTAAGTCAGAAAGTAGCCCTCAACCTACAGATTCAGAATACAGAGAAGAGTTACCATTCTGAATCTGAGGAAGCACACAGGTGAGCATTCGGTTTTCTGAGAGCTAGAAGACAATAAACGCCTCATTTCTTCAGATTCTGAAGAGCGGACTTTCTTGTAGCAGTACTGGAGACCGCTTTTTCCAGCCTTTAGTGGGAACAGCACTGGTATGTCTTTGTTTTGGCAGGGGGGAGGAGGGGGCTTGGCACAGACGTCCTTCAGTCACTACAAAGGAGCTGTGCCTGACAGCTGGCAGCAGTAACCTCTGCCAAGCCTGAAGAGGGCAAGGCAGTTCTGAAGACTGGCAGTAAGGTCTGGACAACAATTTAGCTGCTAAACGTCTTGTCTAATCTCTTTGGTACCTTTCAGAGGGAGACTGGTGAGGAACAGTTAATTACTGATGTTTTCAGGAACAGCAAGACCTCTTCCTACATGGACACCAAGGCCAGGAATTACTCCCTTGAAAGGTTATTTGATCATGTTTTTTAAGGGAAGAGAGCACCTCAGAAGTATGAGAGATGAACAGATCCATGTAACAAACAGGAGGTAAAAAAAGATAAGTCACTCTTTCAGAGCAGATCTTCACCAGCTGGGTAGACCCTGTCATGACAGAGAGCATTTACAGCCAGGAAACACAGCTTATGTTTTGATAGCTTGGCAGCTATGCCCATTTATTCACTGCTGTTGGGAAAAAATGCCCTTTGTCCTAATTGGACAATTTAGATCAACCAAACATTTCCTCCCTTCAACCCACATGGGATCCCCCCCATTAAAAAGCTACAATTTGCAAATGGGTTTCCTAAATCACTAAAAAATCAGGAGGCAGAAAGACCACCTCTACTTAATAGGAAACCAACTTGGGTAACAAATTTGCTTGGCAAAGAACTGAACCCAGCGTATAAACCTGCCATGGGATTTGCTTCAAGATGTATAGCTTGAATGGTATGGAAAAAAGAAGCTGGATGGAAAAAACCCCACCTACTGTCATCCAGCAGAGAAAATACAGAATTACAGGTAGCACGGCGTTTATACAATTAAAGCCTGACGTTTCTCTCTCTGAAGAGAAGAAAACCTTTCCTCCCAATATCCCTGATGTCTAAAAATACTGAACAGTACTGCTCAAAGCTGGCACTGAGTGGTGAGAGAACCGGAAAAGGCAGCAGCAACAATTCAGTTCATGAAGTGATCACAGTAGTGCACAAGGTCTTGGCCCTAACAGACACACCTTGTCTGAAGTTTTCAGAACACTGAACATGTACTAGGCATGTTTCCTATGGTAGTGAGATACATCCACCAACCCTTCCTTTCCCCATCCCCGGGGCCTGGAAAAAACCAAGTATTTCCTATTCTGTCTGCACAATTGTCAGTATTTTTGACATTACAGGACTTACTGCATCTGTTACGCACAACTGATGGTAACTGCAGTGGGGTGTGGGACACAGCTACTGGAGGCTACTAATGAAAATGCAGGTGGACAGACAAGAAGTTAACAACTCGGGAGGTTCGCGTGACAAGGCAGAAGGTACTCAAGGTTGCAATGTGATGAACGCCAAACAGGTCCCTGCTACCAGTTCTGTCCCGTAACAACTGCGTGCCATTTCCCCACGCTCTTCATGCAGCCACACAATGAATTAGACCAGGGAGCTTACTTGGCTGAAAAAACCACAAACAGAATTCCCAGAAAAGAGCTACGCTGCCTGGCAGGTTGCATAAAGGCAGTTCCTTAGCCAGCAACTCCAGACACGCTTTGTTTTAGAGCAGACTCCCCAGGAGACAGGTGCAGGAACCAGCGCAACATTTGCTCCTTACCACGTGAAGCCATCGTTTGTGACTGCTGCAGCAGGTTACACCAAGCTAAAAAACCTGGCTTGATGGGAGGTTTTTTTCTCTTTGCTAACTTGCTGCCATTTCTGAAGAAGGAAATGATCATACACCTTCATTCACACATTTTGAACCACGCAAGTGTAATTCGCATCAAATTTGTTTCCATAAACAAATTTATACTGTCACTTAAGCATCCTGTCAGAAGGTGGCATTTAATTGAATATGCATCAGTTTTGTGATGACGCATCCAAAGTACAAGCTTGTTGTTAAAATTACATTAGTAATAATGCACATAAACGATCACCTCTGCCTCAGGAATGATACAAAGTGAATATTTTTGTAATATCCAATGGGATTTTTTTAAATGCACTTAGATAACATGTTTTTTTGCTTGTTTTGTACCTTTTGAGATGCTGTAGCTGCCCTCTGTTCTGCGTGGCTCAGTCGCCTCTGCAGCCTATTGATGTATTCTCGATATTCCACCATTAATTTTTCGTCCTGTGTAAATGAAATATCTCATTACAAACGCAGAGTTCTTTTTACTGGATCCACACACACTGTAGTGAAAAAGCTTAAAACAAGAGGAACTTAAGCAGTGGAACTGTTTACCACTTAAAATAAGACTGAAGACATACTGCTGACACACTATAGAGAATTTCCAGCTTAATTACGACATAGGACTGTTCCAATCAGAGTAATCTGCAGAGGAAGTTTTACTCATTTCACCATCTTGAAGTAAGATGCACAAAAGCTGACATTTTAATCCAGGTAATTTAATTTACACAATGTTACAATGTAAATGTTTTAGCTATACTTAAAGGAAAGAATATACTAGATAATACAAATGAGATGCTAATCTTGCTACAGGTTTCTTCTCTTCATCAAAGGGTGTGATTAAAGTCTTTCTTATCCATCCTTTACTTACAGAAATCTATTCTCACATCAGCCCCATTTTTCTCCTCTAAATAATACAGCACTACAACAAACAATGCAGAAGGACTTATCCTAGATAGAACTGGATTTTATCCCAGATTTATGAGGCTGACAGGATAGCTGTTTTCTAAAGTGGCCATTAATTATTGAACAATGCACATTCCAAAACAACCCTACCCTTAATCTGTAATGGATAATGCTTTTATCTATATGCATATATGCACACACAGTGTAAATTCTACTATACACAGAGTACGCTGAGAATTTGGTATCTCTGCATATGCGACATTATCTGTAACACAATGCCTACTCCTTTGTAGAGGTACGCATGCATACACAGGCATAAGTGACTTCAGAAACATTTCCTGAATTGTCTAAAATTGCTAGATTAGTAACCTTGAAAGATGATCTCTCCTTTCCCTTTTCTTGTAATTTGAGAGGAAGGTTCATTTTTCTTCCTGCCATTTGAACATGACAGTCAGCAGAAACAGTGGGGTTTTCCAGTTACAACTACTCCTGTCAAAAATCCTTAGTTTTTTCTAAGCCAGCAACATAACTCATCTAAATCGGTTTCTGTTAAGATCCCAGTGTACGTGCAGCAGTTTGTAACTGAAAGTAGTTGTCATATCAGTCATTATCTTACCTCAGTTACCTTTTCATTTGCCATTTCCAGCTGAGAAGTGAGCTCCTGGTTACGAAGTTTCTGTTGACTCAGCTCACTTCTATAAATCAGAAGAAAAGATGCTGATAAACACACAGTATTGCATCAGTTATAGGAATACGATTTCATAGGTACTTTCTTGCATTGTAGGAGCTTATGGTATATTTTTAGTTACAGCATTGCTCTTAAAACATTGATTTCAAGAGCACTACACAGCTAGCACTTCTTCATGTGTATTCAAAACTATAATGGAAGAGGAACAAGGTATATTTGTTGAATCAACAGGACTCTGTAAAGAGCGTCTGACATCTCACAGAGGTTTTTTTCAGTTTACCGAATCCTATTTTGCAGGTATGCTATCAAATACGCTATAAATGTAAGCTGCATTTGCACAGTGCATTCAATATTTAGATTAATATTCTAATTAGTGTCCCCATAATCAGACTTCAGAGTGGACATTTTTGAAGGTGCTTTGAAGTACCTGAAACCTAATCATTCTATACCTGTGAGACAGACAACAATGTAACACTTCACAAGGAAAAGGAAAATGTCACCTTCTTAAAAGTGGTCTTTTCACTTTTATGCTGAATGAGTTTTAATGATCCTGAATTTATATAGTATGGAAGACAAAAAAATATCTGGGTTATGGTAGACATCTTTTGAGTTGGTGCTCAAAGGAAACAGGTCTTGCCTCCCGTCATCACAAGTCACTGAAGAAGACAGATGACCAAAGATGGAAAAATATCTGAACTTCAGTAACTTCAGCCAGAGGAAGATGCAAAACTGAATGAGCTGCTCTAACCTTTGACCAGTCTCTGCTCCACTAGCAACAGCCATCGCAAAAAGTGGCATGATCCAGATTGACACAATTTCATCTTCTACACTGAGGTTCAAACATACTTGTGAAGAATTTTCAAATCTATTCTCACTTTACTTTCCTTTCCCAAGTTGAAAGTATGCTGAAATGCAACCACTTTTATGAATATGTAGCACATCGACAGTGCTCAGAAAGCTGATAGCTAACCTTTAGGTGTTCCGCCTGTTACTGAAACTACATGCCCTGTAATGGAAGCTAAAGCCTTTATTCTTTCTGGGGGAACAGAGGTAAAGTAGGAAATAATTTATCCTCCAATCTTCACCTTAAAAAGCCTCTACTATATTTTAATGATGGAATCTAGTTCTCAAAAATAATTTACTCTTAAAAGCTTTAAAACTTAGTATTTCATAGAAGTTTGACTGAAAACTGCTATATGGTACTTGAAATACAAGGTTGCAATCCATCTGTTAACATAAGGTTGCGAATATACCCCTTTAACCAATCCCAGGTAGAGATCATAAAAACAGTTCAACATCTTCTGACTAGCTGCTGTAAAGGTAAGAGTATGTAGGCAGATATTTAAACGATGTGAAACAGTTAAAACTGCATATAGATTATACCTGTGTTACCACATGTGAACATTTTTATATAAAATAGAGTTAAAGATGGATTAAAATTGCAGGATCAAGATAGTATGTTAATACTGAACACTATTATTGTAATTTGTCCTCTGTAATCAGTACCAAGCATCAAGATGAAGCATTTTCAATATAGAAATCCTAATGAACAGCTGTTTTTTGAAAGTTCAGTTTTTATAAACTGTTTTATTAGCAAAACAGAAATTTTATACAATTCCTGTCATATATTTTCATATATACCTTTTAAAAATAAACTCCCTAGAAAACTATTCAAACACTACTCATTACAATGTGTAGACTGCTTATGTTAGTAAAAAAGGCTTTGAAAATAAGGAAATTCTTAAATTCTGACAAACCTCCTTCATTGTTATGTCATCTTGGAAGACTATCCAAATCAATTAATTTTCCAAATTCAAAATTCTTAGTTACTGAAAACAATCTGTCTTCAATACTTGTACTGAGGTGTGGAATTAGCATTCTTAGCAGCACAGGCTATAAACAGAGTTTACAGGCTCATATACAGCTGCATATCAAGAAATTATTTTTATAATTAGATCACACTGCACACGTATTTAAAGAAAACAGTTTAACCTCGTAAGCATAAGGAAACGTGATGACTACTGAGCTAGACAGTTGATTCATTCTGATTGTTAACCCTCCCCCAAACAGATATTATGAGATTTTAATATTAAAACTGAGCAGTAACCCCAACTGCTGAATAATCAAATCAGTCCCTACTCCATATTGTCTTTGTTAAGTGAGTAGGAAACAAAAGGTGAGCTTTTCGCGTTTTGGCAGACGGGTAATAAATCCAGCAGCTGTAGCAAGTACATTCTGCAAAGCTCTCATATGACAAATATAGCATGTGCCAGCTGTTTTTTCGGTTGAATTATACTATAATATGCTTCAGTTACTCTTAGTAATTATGAATTTTGTACACTGCCAGTACCTGCAGCTGTCTCTCATCCTGTTAATTTTTTTCTTTAATGAACATCTTAAAATAAGCAGCAATGGCTGCCAAACATTACAGAAGCGCAGCCAAGAATAATGTTTTAGAAATGGAGGAAACTTCTTCATCTCAAGATGCTGCGCGGTTCACTCGATGTACTGTACAGGATGCAGGGAGAAGGAGAATGCTGTCCTGGCCAACCCTTCATACACAGGCACCAAAAAAGGTCACTCTTCAGCGGCAGATTCTTTTCAATTATAGGAAAGATAAAACTGAGAACTCCAAAAACCACACATGGCTACCGATGAGTCAGGGACTCTAACTATGACACAGAGATATTTCAGAAGCAGAAACCGGAACAAAGACACCCAAAATAACTGTAATCAGATGACTTAAGCTAAGCAAAGTATTTAAATCTAAAACCAATATGGTAAGGATTCCCTTTTTGTAAGAACTGACAACTGTAATTCAAGTGAATATTAAAAAAAATGAAGCCATTCAGTATAGTTATTCAAATATAACAGGTTATGTTATAACAAATAGTTTTGATTTGTTCCTCAAAAAGTTGTATCTTACTACTAGACAATAGCAGCAGATGGTTAAGATTATTAAGTTACCAATTTGTTCATAGTATTAGTATTAAATTTTATAACTTTTTTTTCCTTGAAGAGTTAAGATTTTTAAAGCTCCTCAAATGTATTGTTACATGGAAGTAACTTCTAAAGTACTTACTCTCTTTATCATTTAAGCCAATGTTTATAAATTGTCTCATGCACAGTTTGTTTTGTAGATTCAGTTTATATTTGTAAAAAGAGACCAGACTTGCCCGTACCTACCACTACCCCTACTCAGGCTAAACTGTACCTTAACTGAGCAATCGCCCACCTGTCCAACCAGCCAAAGTACTGTTCCCAGCAAAACTGAGAGAACTGTCAATTTCCTGTGAAGTTTTCAAGTTACAAGATCTACCTTTTCCCATCTGCAGTTTTCAAGATCTACTCCACTGATGGGCACTCTGTGGGTAATTCAGTCATTTGATTGAATATGACAGTTTGCTTATCAATGTGAATCTTGGTCTGATCCCTGGTCCAACCAGAAGTATGTTCAACAAAAATACACTCTTGGTGTTGGCTACTGGTGAGGAGCCTGGTAAGGTTTTACGTGTAACCGCTGCTCATCTGCAAAATTCAACTCACCCCAGTTCTCATCTTCATTCTCAGGATTAGAACATAAAAATCTATGAATAATACTGATATGCCAGTTAGAAGGGATTAACCATCTATTACTACTTGTGTTACGACCTCTTTATTTATTTGTTTAACCCAGTTAACATAAGTACAGACCAGTCAAAGCGGACTTTACAGAATGAACAAATAATCTGCCCTTAAACTTTTTCTTTTAGTAAATGTTGGCAGATCCGATTACCCTGTTTTCACTTAAATTCTATTGTCAGAACTTTCTCTCTCGCCCCTTCTCAATCTGTCCTGTATTCTGTTGTTACTGAAGTTTGCTTCCTTCCAATTTACCAATTTCCTAAATGTTCCTTTGGTATTACTGATTTCCCTTTCTACCTCTGCGGTCATTTATTATCCACAGTTTAAGTCTGGAGAACTGTATAGCTTTATACGCAGTGCTGTAAGGTCATAAGAACAGTCCTAGCCAGTCTCTTCCCCTCAGATATGGCCATAGGAACTGGTTTTCTAGAGTATAGCTTATATATTATACTTCAGTGAAAGCAAGAGCCTTTAAAAGTATGCGTATGCATTCCTCATTTCTTTCAGAAGTAAATTCTTTCAAATGAAGACAAAAAATGTAAAAGCTGGAAGGGCTTGATACCGTTTTTTTACCACAGCTGCCAAAGGCAGATCACCAAAGTCCCCTGAAGTTTTGGGACATTCAAACTGACAGCGATCTTAGAGCTTACAACTTCACAATTGCAAGCTCTACACTCTGTAGATCAGGAACAGCAACAACAATATGGATTGATTCCATTTCTTATCAAATTCCGCACAAATCTGGGGAGAAGTGACACTGAAGATCAAAGTAACTTTTAAAAGTTTAAACCTAATTCCAATTTGGTTATTTAGATTACTTAAACGATGTTCCAGATATAGGGAGAGAAAAAGATCAAATAGAAACTCAAGTCAGTGTCAATTACTAATTAATGAACATCTAATAGTTAAATTACTCACCAAGTCTTAAAAGCTTTCTTTGCGTTATGAAAAAAAATTACCTTTAGAAAGAAGTTTGCTAGTTTTACAGAATTTCTACACTGCTCTCCTTACTATTTTCCATTTAAACCCCTATAAAGAATGCGAAAGATGACTTTTTGCCTCTCAGAAGTTCACTTCATTCTACTGATTCTTCCTGGTCAGAACTGAATTGGTGGCCCAATCTCAGACCCTAGCACAGATGCAACTGTCAGAACGCAAGCCTGGTGAAACACAGTAAGTAACCAAACCAATTCTACTAAAATTAAGTGTTAATATGCATTTCCGTCTCAAAAGCCACATCTGCCCTTTGGTCTTGAGGGGACCGACCCAGCTGGCAGGTAAGCCTCCATCCAGTTGCTTGCTCACTCCCCTCCAGAGGAAAGGGGGAGAGAACTGGAAGGCTACAGGTGTGGAAAAAAAAGTGTGGGTCAAGATGAAGACAGTTTAATAAGTGAAGCAAAAAAAAGAAAAAAAAAAAAAATCATGCAAACGCAATCACTCATCACCAGCAGACCAGTGCCCAGTCAGTATCCAAACAACAGCTACTTTGGAAGAACTTCCTCCCAGTTTTACTGGTGAACATGATGCCATATGGTCTGGGATATCCCTTCGGCCAGTCGGGGTCAGCTGTCCCGGCTGCGTCCCCTCCGGCCTCTTGCCCACCTCCAGCCTCCTCGCTGGGGCAGCAGAGTGAGAAACAGGGAAGGCCCCGACCCTCTACTGGCACTGTTCAGCAACAGCTAGAACATGGGTGTGTTATCACCACTATTTGGGTCATAAATCTAAAACACAGCACCATACAGGCTGCTATAAAGAAAATTAACTCCATCCCAGCCAAACCCAGTACAGGTCTTTAACAAGCATTAAATTCACCTTAACTTAAAATGTAAAATTCCCCCCAACTTAATCTGAGAGTGATAGATTTAGTATGTGTTTGTTTATAAACACATATAAACAGATGCACTTTAAATTCATTTTTTAATATTCATACACATTCTTAGACAAAGAAACAATCTAAATTCAATAGAAAAGCCTGGGGACAACTCATTTTTAAATAAATACCAGTGCTACACCACTTTTTTAACAACCTTTAACAGTAATCATTCGTTTGCATAACTTTTATAACTGTAAATATTTGCTGTCTAAGTTCACTTCAGTAAATGTCATTAGAACTCAAAGTACATTTAAAATGGATGCAAAAGTCAGAACAGCTTCGCTTCACAGTCTGCCAGACTAGGCGTTTTGCAGGAATGAAGAGAATAAACACTAGTCATGAGCTGTTCCTCATGCTGCCAAGAGCAGTGTTTTTATTTGGAACCATGACCTATGTTGCAAGAAGCTCCGACCTTCTTAGTTACCTTCAAGATGGACTTTTGGCACAAGTATATTAAAGCAAAACTGATTCCTTGCCTTCTTGCAAGGTGAAGGTGAGATCTATTACCAATAAATCCTAAAAGTATGCTTAGGTACATCTTAAGATGCTTAGAGGGAAGAAAACTCTTCTCAGAAATGAAGACTGCAGTGTATTTTCATGAAGAAAATGGTGGAATTTAGTCTACAAGTATTCAATGCACTGCCTACTGCTTCAGCACTGGTTTTTAATTCCAAGTTCAGTTTTACAGGCAACGATTACATGTTTAACTTGAACTGAGACCCAAATGTCCAAGAAAGCACAGAACAGTTTTCAGTGAAGCCTGAAAGTATCAATTTATTTACCAACATTTTTATCTACAGGTTTTTCACTGATCTACTAGATTTTCGTTATTTAAAAAATCACCACTCTGCTTTACACCATTACAGGCTGCAAAATTTACTTTTCCTCCTTAATTTTTTTAAAATTAAAAATCACTTAACGTTCACTGATGTTGGTTCATTTCTTAAAAGTATTTATTTAATGCTTCCTTTATGTATATGGATTACACCTCACAAACAAAACACTGCAGACTTAAAAGATGACAAATGAGCTGCACAGAACATGGAAAAGTTAGCAGCTGCTGCTGGGAGGTTAGTAAAGAAGCCAAAATGTTTCAGACACCTTCACATGGAAAATTAAAGTAATAAGGACAGAACTGAAAACCAGCAACAGATCATGAATTTAAGGCAAAGGAATGGGAAACACCTACACTAACAAATGGGACACTGACAGTGCTTATGAGAGCTGCACTAACAGTAACTTCTGGTGAAATGCAATATAAAATGCTTTTATGTAAACTACCTCCCTGCTATAGATGGACATGACTTTGTTAGGAAGTTCATCACTTCCTGAAAAACATTCACTTATAAGGCACATTACTATGCTGTAAGAGTAATAATTCTTATTAAAATCTTAAGTTCTGCTACATGTCACCAACACAATCTCTGTATTTGCTCATATATTTACACGAATCCGATACATCAAACAGTAACTTCATGAAGTGCCAAGAAATGTCTTGGACTGTCCTCAAAATATACTAAATAACCACGATACATTGCTAAACTTGGAGAGCTCTCTATTTAAAAAGGGTATGTTGATATAGTCATCTAAGTTCATAGCCTTGCTGCCCAGTCAAGACAAGATGAAGGTTCTAAGGAAGATACTAAGTTTTCCTTACAAGCCCACAGTGTAACTAACCCTCTCAAAACCTCATAAACTTAAAAATGTATGTATATAGGAAAGCTGGGTGAACACTGGCCTTTCACTTGGACCCTGCTGTACGGCTTGGCGATACCATTTCCTGCATTTAGCCTCAAGAGGACTTTCAAACAGAGCCCTTAATTCAATAGATCCTGCTTAGTATCAGTCTATTATTTATCGGTCTTGCTGATATTTCTGTGACAAATGCATTTGCTGCAAAATTATTTTGCTTTCTAACTTTATTTTATTTTACAACAAAGAAAGAAGTGATCTACCATTCTGTACTTGCACTCAGAATACTTACTGAAAATGTTACTGTGCTAAGATTAAAATAAATATGATAATTATTCATCTATAAGTAAGGACTTTGCATTGAATAACTACGACTGTGTAACTCGGGAGCTAATTTTCGTTCCAGCTGCATTCAGCACTACATAGCTAGGTATCTGGTAGTGCATATAATGTGAAAAATAAGCTGGTTTTAGATTTTATAGATAATACTTACAGGTTCTGTTATAGCCACTTGTCTCTGCAATATCAGAGCATCACTGCACAGATTTAATTATGACTTTCCTTATGTCAATTTAAATGACAGCCTTCTAGCAGAGAAAAAACTTGTTCCTGTTGCCAGGTTCCTTGTTAGGTAGAGCAAATGTCTGATAAAAACTGATTCTAGCTTATACCCTACGTAAAAGCATCACCTACAAAAAAAAAAAAAATCTTGAAAAGTAACTGACTTTGCTTTTAGACTTGCAGCAAAATATCTACTGAAGTCACAGAGAATCATGTGGACTTAGCCTAGACTTACAATTTTTAATACAAGATGAATGTTTTTTCTGTTCTGCTCACCAGGCAGTATTCTCCGATACAGGACGTTAAATTATTGCAGGAGTTTTTCAGATGACGCCACGTAGGTAGTCTCTCACGTAAACAGGGACATTTTCAAAATTTACTACCTATTTTTCATACAGATTCACAAAGCAGACTGCCTCTCATGTCTGTTATATTTTCTGTGTCAGCATTTTACTGCAGACAAATAAGGTCTAAAGCTTTTGTCCGCTATAACAACATTTTAACACTTAACATTAAAGCTTTAAGAAGGACAGCAGCTGTTTCATAGACAACTTGAATTGTTTTAGAAGTATGTGATTTTTCCCTCTTAACTGGAAGTCGCTGAACTACATTCAGGATCTAGTTATAAACCCACGTGCTCAGCTGTGACAGTTTTTGTAGTTTCATTTACAGAAAATAAACTACAAGTTTAACAGCTAAAATTTACCTTAGCATGAAACACTACAAAATATTTTTACTCTCCAGTTACTGCATTTACAAAAGATACCAAAAAAGTATGAGTAAGACCCAGCTAATTGCATACAGTGAAGCTATACCATTAAAACTGCCAGCGAATAAGAACAGCTCCCAGCATCTCGCAGATGTGCTACACACTGTGATGACTTCTGAAAGAGACTTTTTGCCTTTTTAAGAAACTGTTTAGTAATCCTTGCAAAATGCAGTATATTTTAAGGCAAAATAAAGCCACTCTATATCTGGATAGATAAGGTGAAAAACCTGAAACTGTTTACTTAGGAGAGGTAAAAGTGACCGGAGTGATTATATAGGACTTGTTTTTCTAGAAAAATGGGCAAAAATGTTATCTCTAATTGGATTTCGTATGATTTTGAACTATCTGAAAAATTTAAAACTGAACTAGTTATCACAGGTAACAAACCACCACTACTACAAAGTGTTCTATACACTCAGAAAAAGAGCAGTTGAAAAAATGAAAAGCATATCAGTGAAGCTGCTAGTGAAACAGAAAGGTCATCAATAAATGTTTTATCAATCACTCTTGTATTTCAAGCAGGATGGAACTCATAGCATTCCTCTAGTTGGACAGGCAATAGCTACAACTAGTCATGACAGACATTGTGTCACTTTAAAAAGGAATAAAACTCATTTCAAAGGAAAGCCCCACCACATAGGAAACTGCTATTTGTGAAGGTCACTGGAACTCAAATTCACATACTTCTCTAAGAAATATGGAAAACCAAGTTAGAGCAGTGGTAGTGTAGATTTGTTGCAGGCAATGTTTTCAAAATGTTACTTTCCTTGCTCGTGTTTAGAAACTTTGGTTCTAATCCCACTCACCATTGGCATTCTGACAACTAAGAAATGTCAAGCTATGCTTAAAAAATTATAACTACAAAAATTGCATAGGATACTGGAAATATTGTGGTTTGAGCTGAGGATGTGTAAACCATAATAATACTAAAACATGAAAAATCCAAAGATTACTCCAAAGGAAATAAAGGCTAGAATTTGCAGGTTTGCAATTTAATAGGGCAAAAGCTTTGCTTCCTTGTTAGCGTGATAGTAAGCAACTTCTAAAATCAACCTGAGCAAAGAACTATACATGAGTGCAATCTGAGCTTTAAGTGACTGAAGTTAAAGGGTCATTTCAAATTTCTCAGATTAACAGAGCTGCATACCTTGAATTTTTCTTCAAAAACCACTGAATACACTTCCTAAAAGATAATGATATATGCAATGTTATATTCTTCTCAAATAATTTTAATTTTAGAGAAATGAGAGTTACGAAATCAGGCCTCCCAGTTTAGAAGTTACTGTGTACCAGTCTGTCAATCTCCCCCAATTTTCAACCAATTTTGAAGAGGAAGAGATCTTGAGGACATAAACTTCTAAAAAAGCTCTATAAAAGTATCAGGCTAATTTAATCTCTAATTTATAGTCTACTTGATCTAACTGACAGTTTCCTGAGCTTAGAAATCAAATGAAGCATGAGGCAAACATATTTTTGCCTCTGTTGAGAGAAAACCCATTTAAAACTCGGCCTCCTACAAGCACCAGCTAGCTGGCTAACCAGAGTGAGCGTGTGTGCGTGTCAGCTTGCAACTAGCCACAGTTTGGCTGTTACTTGCCAGCCATGTGAGGAAGCTGAGGTGGAGGAAGGCAATAGCAGAAAAGGAGAGACACTACAAAGCCACTGTGCACAGAACAATTCGTTTACATTGTAACGCTGTGCAATGTGTCCACACACTGAAAAGGCAAACCAAGACGGATGTGGATGCCATATCTCCTATTTCATAAACTGATCAGTGTGGATTCGCAACATTTTTGCATAGATATTACCATCCAAGTAGAAGCAAACACTATCTATAGCAGTATGCATTTAAAACAAAGATAAGCTTGTAGAATTATTTCAGACATAACTTGCAAATGGCTAGTTTCTCACTGGGATACCTCCTTCTCTACTCACTCATTTCCAGTACCACCACCATCTTCTCTAAACCAGCTGATGCCTGTCTGTATATAGGCTCACAGGCACTGTAGGTGCCTGCGTTCCCCAGCATCTAGGAATGGTATGTAATCTGTGTCTGCTCTGTGAGAAGCCCTTGTTATTATGCCCTTTCAAAACTGAAAATATTCTTATATTCTGTGCTGGGAATACAAGTATCAGCTAGTTACCTGGCAACCTGTATGAATTAAGAGAAATTAAAGATTATGTCATATTTTTGCTTAGGGCAATCATACAACTCATTTGTATCCTCATTTATGACAGCAACTGCTCAGAACTGAACTGAATAGCTATAAACATAGAGGTTTTCGTAATCCAAATCTAAAATTCTCTAAATTGAGCATGCTGTAGCTTGAAAGAAAAAATTAGAAGTAATATATTCCATTTACATTTTGCCATGACAAAACTCACATCAACAAGACGCAAAATTTTTACTTCAGTGGTAACTTCACAAAGAGCATCAAAAGTTCTCTTCAGAACATTCTTTCTTGTTTTGCTGGAAGCACATCATCTAGTCTGGATGGTTTGCTCTTCACAGATTTTCACCTCAGGTCTACTGTCATACACCAAACAGTAACTAAAACTGTAACAGCTTCCAGAAGAGGAACAAAGTTGCACTTACTTCAGCTTACAGATCCTAGCTTCTGTAATTTCAGTAAGATGTTTTGTTTCCTCTTTCCACCTATTTGTTGCTTTTTGCTGAGCTACTAACAGGCGTCTAAGTTCAGCAGTAGACTTTTGACTGGTGTCTTCCATTTCCTTAAGTCGAGCTTCATATCCATGTTCTTTCACAGCATGCTCATGCTCCATTATGCTTATCTAGAAAAAATACAAATTGGGTACAATCAAGTCTCTCACTTTTTACTTCCCCCCCCCCCCCCCCCCCAACAGTTAAATTTATAAACATTTGTTGAAAGCATGTAACATAAAATAATTAAACTTGTAATTATAGCTCAAAGAGATACATGTTCCCAAAGCCAATATAAGCAAATAGTACAACTGACAATAAAGGATAATGAGCTCTGTATGCTTATTTTTGTAAATAATCTTTATCCTTCTCCCTTGTGTTTTCTCCACAGAAACACGTTCTTTTTCATCTAGCTAAAATGTGTTTGGACTTCTTAACTGCATCTAAAATCCTTTGTGTGTCAGAGGAAAATGAAAGCAAGCAGTAAATCTTATCTGTAACTATAATGGAAACCTGTCTGATTAAAATTGAGACAGAGACCTGGTACATGCTTTATAACCGCCAGCTGTTACAAGACTTTGGTACTTTGTTTTTAAACTATATTTGACCAAAGGGTTCTGGAGTTGAAACAAGATTTCCCGTTTAGTTTGACTGCTTCCTTTTTCTTGTGGCGTAAAGTGGAAACTGGATTTGAGATGGTCCCTGTTCATAACTTGTAAAGCTGCTTACTGAAGTCTTCCTCATTGCTGCAGATTCTTAGATCCCTTTTCAGTATCTTTATACTCCTGGAGTTAAGAGCAGAGGGGAACCAGCTGTATATGTTTAGAAAGCACATCAAAGATCAAAGCTGTTACTCCCTCCAGAAGCCAAAGGTACCATGAATCTGCTGAGGTTACTATTAATTCATTATCCCATCTGCAGTCTGTTCAGGTGGATTTAATGGAACCCATTCAAAAAGAACCATCTTTCAGCTAATTATCTTGTCTGAAACTATTCATATAGAAAAATGTTCTCTGTCCAGAACATACAGAACCAATGTTTATCAACCACACTATTAAATTATTTATTAGTTACACACTGATCTGACAACATGGTGGACATACAAGTAGACACACTCTGGACAGAAAGTCATAGAGAGATTCCTAACACATTACAGACAGTAGATAAATGAAGATCTGGAATTGGAATAAGTGAAATCACTTGAAGGAAAATGTGCTATTATTTAATCTATTCATCTTATAAAAAGAAAAGAACATTTGGGATCTTCTTATCAAGCAGAATTTAATACATATTAAATTACAATTTATTAGCAGAGATTGAGTTACCCAATAGATTGAGGTTACACAATGCTACAACAAAATTACTTTTAAGCAGAAATCAGGAAGCATCATTGAAACTTTCATCCTTAATTTAAACCTTCAATGATCTCTTAGAACTGCTGCCTTATTAAGCAAATATCAGTCTTACATTAAAATAAAAATAACATATAAACCACACCTTTATTTTAGCTTTTTGTTGAGCCTCTATGGTCAATTTTCTCAAGCCCTCCATTTCTTTTTGCAATTGTTCATTCTCTTGCTGAAGTTTTAGCCTTTGTTCACTGACAAAGTAACTCTTTTCTCTTTCTGAATCCAGAATGCTTTGCAATTTACAGATAACTTCCTGGCAACGAGATTTCTCTTCCTCGGAGCTGAAAGAGAAGAAAAGTCTTGTTGGTACTCAAGAGTTGAACAACTACAGTACGAGACAAAAAAAATATTGGGACAGATCTTTGGTCTGACTCAGTATAGCCATTCCCCTGTTTCTTCCTGAAAGTTTCTATCAGCTCAGCATGTTTAATAGGCTTGACAGCTAGAACTATGCACAAGTTAGCAAAGAATTTTATCAAGATGACAGAATTCATAAAACCAATCTAATATTGCAGCAATCTCAGTAAAATGTCAACATGAAACCAAGATTTTCATTTTTATAACGTTTCCAGATTCCCAGCTGAGGATTGCTCTGGCGAAGTGACAGGATTTACGATCATCAGAGTACAGAAATGACTGAAGCTTCTACGGAGTCCTGCACTTTTCATGCTGAAAACAACAACCTAAAAATGTGTACCATATTGTACTTTTTACCACTGTATTACTGGAACTGCAATAATGTCTATTAGCTCTGAACACAGACCTGCAAATTCAGTATGCTACATAAACGTAGTGTTATGCATGTACTGAGAGATATCACACTGTAGATGAATTTATAAAGTAATAAATTCTGCCTGAATATTTCACAGAGTAACTTTTCCTATAAATAGTATTTAAAAATGCAGCAAGGTACTCCTATTTTCATTTTTTTGTCAAACAACTGCTTGCAGTTCTCATCTTGTAAAGAAAATCTTTCATTCTATAGCACGTTATCCCCTTTAATTCTTTCATAGTAATTCATAACTGCCCTTGCTTCAGAATTATGGTATCTTGACACTATTCCTGCTACTGGTTAAAAAGATGTGACAAAAACCTAACATATAATCAACAATTTAAATAGTCAGAAATAATTTCCATTGTTTTCCATTCTAATTTCTGTAACGTCCATTACTTACTTCATTTCCAGTTGCTTCAGTTTATTTTGTGTTGTCTGTAGACTTAGCTGAAGGTCACCTTTGGTAGTTTCTGCAAGTAAATATTTCTGATGCAGTTGCTCTAGTTTTCTGTTGTCAGATTCATTTCCCCTGTCTTCCCTGTAAATCTGAAGAACAAATTTACATGTAAGATCACCTTCACCTTGCACTGCTGACTGGCAGTGTAGTACTGACAAGGAGGCTACTTACTCCTCATTATATCCTATCTTCCAGTGATTTAAAACAAAAATGAATTTCTATCACTTTTGCTGCTACTTGGAAAGAAGTTGTCAAAGATCTGGCATTCATTTAGTTTTATGTCTATTCAGCTCAAGTTTAACTGGAATATGTACCAACATTCTTTCGGATTATATCAAACATCTCTCCTTTTACTTTTTACACTTTTCAAAGAACCCTGCTTTTCAGTTTAGTATTTCAGCTTTAAAACACTTTCTGGATTAAAAAAACCTCACTTAAAATAATTACATAAAGATTTACAATTAAGAAGCCCTACTCAAAAAATAAAATAAGAAAATGAAGGGGAAAAAAACCCCATCTGAAATGGGAAAAATCAATATAACTTTTCCTTCTGAAAAAGAGAACATGATGTCAAAATGCATGTAGTTCCCTTACCTTTTCAAGTTCTTCTTCCACTGCTCTCTTTTCTCTAATGGCTCGTTCAATTTGACCCTGTTTTTCTCCACATTCCTATTTTAAAAATAAATCTAATAAAAAATAAACTCAAAAATTCAAGGAGTGCCAAAGCCAAAACCCATCCATTGTAAATGTAATTCTTGCTGCTGGTATGTGTACATTTGATTATATTTACCTGCTCATCAGTCTCATTCACTATGTAGATCAAGACATGTAAAATATTTTTTTAATAAATTTAATCCATAAATATGTGCATATGCACCAAGCTCTTTTGGTCTCACATATAATTTGTCACAAGTTCCTGGTTCCTTCAAAAATATCATGATTATGATGCACGGACCTTCTCTTAGCATACTTTATGAACTTTCATATACTTCCTTTCTACGCACCCAACAATAGATATGCAATACTCAGCTGTCCATGCTTTATCTATCCCTGAAAGAAACAGGGATACTTAAGAAATGCCATCACATGGGAAATATTTTCTAGAGCACAGAATCTCACTGTCAAGATGCTTATGAACTACGATAAGAATACGTGTAACTCAAGGAATTAACTTCCACAAAAAAGTGGGTGGATTTGCAGAACTGTATTATTTCATGCAAAGCCAGGCAAGTTCTCAGTAAAAGTAAGATACGATTGTATACACACAAGGCAAATCTGTAAATTAAAACTGAATTTTCAAAGCAAATACCCTTTACACCTAAATATGAATCTCTGCACTGACTGTTAAAACACTGCACACAGTTGCTTTTGTCAAGTAACAGGAAAGACTCTGTATGTTGCATTAATGCCTGGAGAAGTGCAGGAAGTGCTATACAGTAATAAAGCTCAGTCCTACACAATTACCCATTAATCATATTTTAGTTGACTTACTTTTACCTGAATTTAGTATTTTACTTGATGAACAAAAACTAGAAGTCTCAAATGTTTTGCTATCAAAAATACTTTCATCAGTTAACGCCATACCATCTGAAGAGCTGAAAGTTCTTCTGTTAGTCGAGAAATCTGCACATTATATTGCTTCTTTGCAGAATCTACCTGTGATCAAAAACAAAGTAAAACTAAAAAATTAATCCCGTGAACTATTTTTCCATCCTGTTTTGTTTTTTTTTTTAATATATATATATAGCCTATATGTGGTGCATGTATATAAATATGAAACTATCTGGGACTGCAATAACTGACAAATCTTACTACATAAATGTTAGAAGAATGTTTATTATCAATCCATACTACTTTAACGGAGGGTGCTTCAAAAAAAAGTGGAAAGGAAGACATCACAACAAGGCCTTACAAAAAGAACAGTAAGACTACCAGGAAAGCTGCTGTCCATTAGGTGCAAGATATCTGCAATTTTTGTAACAGATATTTTTAGATCACATAGCAAAAGTAGTATTTGTTAATACCTGAAGAAACATGACAACTCATAGTTTAAAATGTTACTTTCTATGCTTTTGATAGATTCTCTTTCACTGAGACAATTTTAAAATTAGAAATAGGGCATTTCTAAATGTCTAAATTCTGATTAGTAAATCACTGTCACAACTAGAGTAGTTATCCTAGTTGCCCTTTAGCTCTCACACCTTCTCCAAACCATGTATGACATTAAATATTGCAGTTTTAAGTAATCCACACAATTTTTGTGATTCTTTCAGGTAACCACCAAATACAGGGCACAAACCATCTTTATCCTCATTTTAAAGGCTCTGAAAATGTAGGCAGTATGTTCCTGAAACCTCTTGAAATAAAAGGACTGGAAAGAAAAAGAATCCTTTCATCCCTATACACTACATATGCACATTGTGTCATAGTGAAGAAAGTGAAAGGAGGCAAAATCAATTACACCACTGAAAACTTACAAAGGAGATAACTGCTTTACACTGTTGTCCACTTGCAACAAAAGACACTGCCAACACACGCCTGTAATGAGCCTTTTATTTCCTCTGGAGTTTCCCTTAAAATAAAGCAAGTCTCTTTGACATGCAGATAATTACTGAGAACCTCCAGGTAGATTAGTCTGCATTTTAACTGCAGATGGGACACAACATGGAGAAAATTAATTTTGTGACTAGTCTTTTATCAGAAGAGCTTCAATATTTCAGCTGCTCGTAATAAGAGAAACCATAAAGAGATGATAACATTTTTTTTTTAGTCATTTCTCTACCAAATTCTGGTTTCTAAGTGTGCTATGACATTGAGCCTTTTGACTGTTAGCTGCACTTGGTAGAAGAGTCTTACTTGCCTAACTAGGAGAGTATTTTTAAGTACTGAGATGCCAAAATCCTGATAGTATAACTTTCAACAGGTCCTATTGTCTGAGCATACAGGATAAGCTTCCATCAGCAATTTCCAAGATGAGGCCACATATCGTAAATTAAATACCTTGATACCAACACAACACTCAGTCTGCTGATGTGCTACTGAACAGAAGCTCTGAAATTGAAGTGCCATTCTTTACATCTTCACAGTGCAGCCTTCACTATACCACTGTCTGCACAGGCATCAACATTTTTGATTCGTGTGATATTTAAGAATAACATTTAGTTTGGAAGAATATATGTCTAGATAACAAAGCTGAAGAGTACAGTACTGTCAGCATGCTGACTTGCTACCTACATTATCGAAACACTTGTAAGAAAACTGCTCATGATAACCTTGCACCATCAATAGCTTTTCATGCTGTAGAAAACAAAAAAAACTTTCCATTCTTTCCAAACATCATAACTTACTGCCTTTCTAATTCTTGCAGCAGTATCTTCTGCAAGTTGAGACATTTCATCTTTCATTTTTTTGATTTCCTCTTCCTTTTGTTTCTCCCCAAAGAGTGCCTAGAAAAAAATAACAACTTGAAATACTACTGATAATATTTCAGTGGTGACATAATATCTAGCACTGAGAGAAGAAACCACACATAGTCACTGTTCAAAAAACCTTTTTTCCTTTTTACTTTGGAGTAGCTGACACTGAGACCCAACAAGAAAACAGGAACAGCAAGAACATTTTGCACGTTCTTGTAAATCAGAACACACATAAAGTTAGTGTCAGTAGATGCCTTTTTCTATTGGGACTTCCAGATTTTGGCTGGTCATGGAATTATACAGAAGAAAGCAAAGGAACTCAGACCAAAAGGCAAGGCTACTCTTCAATGTTCTCATCTGGGGCCAGGATCTGTAATAAAAAATGCCAACAGGGGCACATAGAAAGTTCTCTGTTAGAAAACTGAATACCTGTATACACACACACACACGTGGCCCTACATATAGCTAAGCATTATTTATGGTTGATATACTAAATTAACCATCTCCCAGAAAACCAACAGTAAAGGAATAAAAATTTATAGGCAACTAAGAAATGTGTATGCAGCCCCTTTCATGATGGATTACAATGAACCAAACAGCTCTTTAGCATGAAAGAATGGCAAGAATTACAGAATAAGGCATAGCAAAGAACCCTTCCTCTAGAGGATGCAACAAAGTTACTGATGATAAAGTAGAATAGGGGACACTGGTCTGAAGAGATTACAGAATATAGAATTCTTGATGGGTCAGATGAAAAATCCTAGGTGGCACAACGAGAATATGTAGATGCATAAAAGACAACATAAAAATGTCCCTAATGGATAATATAAATTCAGTCTATAGAAGGTTACCCACTTTAGGCAGTAACATGACACTTCATCGGTCATACTCTCTTTTACTGCTCCCATTCAACTTTGTATTTTATTTCTCAAACTACTCTTAAAATTCTTCTGATGTCTTTTTGTAAGCTTAGCTTTGTGTACTTTATAACGGTCACATAACAGAAGCAGCATTATTATAACAGCCTGTTACTCCCACCCTCAGTCTCTTACAGAGCAGGGAGAAACCTCTGTGGCCACAGCTTAAGACACAAAGTTAACTGATATGTATATTATGCTGCATTTTTTTAATCCTGTTCATTAATAAACTTCCCATTTTTAAAAAATCAGGATGCTTTAGCCAGAGCAGTAAATTAACAAGTGTCTGAGAATTCCAGTTTATTATTACTACAGCATTAATCTAAACTGTTACTTAGAACAAGCCACTTATTTATCTGTAAGTGTCCAGTTACAATCTTAGAGATGCAATTTACATCACAATAATTTTTACTGGGCCACTTCTTTCTGTCAGTTTCATGGGAGTTCACAGCAAGTAGCATCAAATGATCTGCTGAACTACTTTTCGATGAAAACTGGTGTTCTAACACTGCTCTGAGGTACTAATACTTAGCAGAGGAAATGTGATTTATACTCCTTACCAGTAATTTTCAAATGAAAAAGTGTTTTCTGGTTTTTAAACTCTGAAAAAAATTACTTTATTTTTACCTTTCATTCTTGATATTCTCCCCAGTATTGGGCTGTAGGGAAATGCTGTTAAGGATCAAAATCTCTTACTAAGTAAAAGGAACTGACAAGTCCAAAGGTGGCCACCAAGAGCTGGAGGATGGAAAACTTCATTTTTCACCCCTTTCTGAACCAGAGCCTAACAGGTAAAGGGAACTGTAGAAGATCAGTTCATAAAGCAAATGAGATGCAGAAAGTTATGAGGAAATTATGAAAAGATGCCACCAAAGCATTTCCTAAATGCCTATAAGTATATGGAAAGAAAGACTATTACAGGATGATAATCCTCTTCCGTATAACAACCAGAATCACAGAAGTTTAACTGCAGTAATGGCCAGAACCCTAAAGCTTTGTCAGTATTTTATTATATTCTGTAATATTCAGTATTATATTCTGTAAGCAGGGCAGAAGGTAGCAGCATCTCTTTAAAGAAGTTAGCTCCCTTTTCTGTCAGAAAAAGGGAGGCAGGTCTGCCTCCTTTGTCACAGAACTGAAATTAGCAAGAGCAACGCTAACTTTAATAGTCCAACTGTTAAAAGTAAAAAGCTAGTTTAGATACTCAGGAGGCTCCTCAAGTTTGAAAAGCAACTTCAGACTAAAAGGGAGTGTTTATCTCCTTAACTGCTCAACAGTTCAACATGTTAGCCCAAACAGAATGAATTCTAAGATTCTCCATTTATTCCCATAGGCATTAACTAAACTGGGTTTCATTAACTGATGGCTACAATCATCAGATGTGCATTAAGGTTCTGTCTTGCCAGCAAACACAACTCATTAGATTTCTAAAAGTCTGAACTTGAACTGAAGTTTAGGATTAAAACACAAAGAGCCCATATTAGACAAAAGTTTACCAAGCCCTGTATCCTACCTCCTAAAGGGGCAAACCGCAGATACTTCAGGAAAGTTAAGAACTGGGAAAACAGGGTAACTATTTTTTTTGGATCAATAGACACGTCAAGATTTGCTAGATTAGACCCTGTTCTTTAGGAAGTTTTGATAGATTGTCCTGTCATTAATGTGACTGTTTTCATATCTATACGTTTGGCATATGCATCATCCTATGCCAATTGAATCACATATTGTATATAAAAATTTATTTTAAGGCCTCTCCACATATCTAGTTTTCTTTGTTGACTCCTTCCACACTTTCCTAATTCTCCTATGTCTTGCCTGAGACAGGCTGATCAAAACTGCACATGAAGGTGCAGTTTGATTAAAGGCATCTTTATTTCTCTCATTCTGCACATTCTATTAATTGTATTGAGCACCACTGAGGATCGCATGAATGTGTTCTTAAGAGACATCCACACCATCGCCTAAACCGCTTTTTGACTTGTAAGACTAAATTCAGCACCCAGTATGGCACACTGGAATTTCTTCTGCCATTTTGTAATACATTAATAAACACCTTTGCAATTTTTACCCTGACTGCAGGCTTCACCCACTCATTATTCAGTCACTTTTCCAGATTTCTTCTCAATAATTAAGAACTGAACACAGAACTCACTCTCTTGGTGACCTATGTCCATCATATAATAAAGAAGTCCCTTTAGTTTAGCTCTTCTTTCCTCACCATTAATAAGTTATAAATTCATAGCAGGACTTTCCTTTTTATTCTGACAGCCCAATTTGTTTATACATATTTGCTAAGAAACTCTGTCAAAATTTTTTAAAAATTCAAGTTCAGGTACAGTATTACCACTTAGATCACTGTTATCCAGGCACTCAACATATTCTTTGAAATTTATACTGTATGACAAGTAATGCATGGTTATATCACAGTTCGCTATTTTACGCGTTACTAATTCTGGTACAACAGACATAAAAGAAGCTTCGTCGTGAATGCCACGTATGCCTGTAAGAACACATCATCAGGCACTTCACAACTCCAAGTGATGAAAGCATCCTAATATCTAAGAAATATCTTCATCTGTTGCCTTACCTGATTTTTTTGTAGGTTAGCTTCTTCTAAGAGCTGTATGCAATCTTGCACTTTTGCAGCAGCATCATACTTCTCCCTTTCTAGATTAGCATACTTTGTCTGAAGCTCTCCAATTTGTTTCTCCAGGGCTGTTCTTTCTGTCCTCACTTGTTCAGCGTCTTGGACAGTAACACGTAATCTACAAGATCATAATAATTTTACTCATTTAACAATAAGATGCTTGATTAAGACACTAATTCTTTCAAACTAAAATAATACGAAGTATTTATTCTTAAATTCCCAAAATCGCATTCCTGGTTTTCTGCTTGTTTTTGGACAGAGTCTTTGAGTTTGATATTCATCAAGTCCTAGAAAGAAACAGAATTAAAGGAGTTAACTCAGCGTTCTAATCTCAGAGGAACCTTAGAAGAATGTTACTTATCCTGGGATACATCACTGGAAACGTTCTATATTAAAACAGAACACAACAGCCCCAGAAGGAATAAAGTTTTCCTCTGTGGAGGAAATGGAATAATTGGATGTGGGCAATGAAGTTGCAGCTATACCATTAATACAAGAAAACCACTGGTAATTTTACAACATCTCAGAAATTCTTATTATTTAATTATGATTGTCAGTATTGGTAGGCATGAGAAAGGGCAAGATTGCCTCAGGGGTATCCTCAAAAAAAGATATCTCAGGAAGTTCCACAAATGCTGCTGGTTCAATAAAGTGCACAGTTCTAAATACCCACAGTGAGCACTTTGGCAACACTTGGGCTACCTTTTGAAGCAGCCGTGCTTTTTTACTTTCTAACATGTTTTATTACAAGCACGCAAAGAAAGACAACCACTCTATTTTTGTAGAATCAAAGCACAATTTTTGTAGAACCAAAAACCTACAGAAAATAATAAAACTAGCTAATCTTTAAGACATTCTAAAATAAACTTAAGAGCCTCCACAATGCTTAGGCCAGTGATATTCATCAAGTAGAGGTAGCCACATAAGCCTGAGCAACTCCTCGAGGCAGTACTTGACCACATAGTCACAAGGTTGGTTCCCCACTAATTGTTTGGTTTCTAGAGTTACTGAAGACTCTGCTAATACTGCTCACAAGGCTGTGACCAAGAAGGGAAGATGAACAGTCACACAACTATTTCAGTAAGAAATTTACAAATTCTTCTTACCTATCAGGTCATTTCACTAATGTTCAACTGTTCGTGATACTTGAATCAAAATCACTGTGCTCAGCTAAGTGTCATATCCTTGGAGAGTGAAGGGGAAAAAAAAATCCACACGAAAGAACCTGATCGAATCTTAGATCTTCCAGTAGATAGTGCTGGAATTAAAGTTCTACTCCTCAGCAGAAACTCAAAGTACTTCTGTAACTAGCATTTATTGTCAAGAAGTGTGCTTTAACAGTTTTATTAAATAATCTTTTTTGTATGAAGATTGCTGAACTAAGACCTGAAACCAAATCTTAATTGACACAGAAAGAAAAATCTGTATTCACCTCAAAAACAGCTAGTCTACATAAACATTTTCAAATTTCAGTCTGAATGTTTTTCTTTAGAACTCCACCTAAAGCTAATGACAATTCAGTGACCAGAAATTATGCACTAGAATTAAAAATATATGCCTCATTTTTTCTCCATTACAGTTAATAAAATCAGACAGTCTATTTTATCATTTTGAATACACTGAAATCAGAAGTTGTTCTGAAAGACTGCAGAATAGAACAAATAAGACAGAGAGCAGTCAGACATAAGTATTTTGAGAAAACAGAACTGCTCAGAAACACAAAATCCAGAGGCTGAAAAGAAGTTGTATTTTATCTCACTTGCATGTATTCTGTTATTAACACCCAATGAGCTATCTTTACCTTGTTTCTAATTGTTTTATACTAGACTGCATTTGCTGCAGGCGTTTGTCAGATGCTGCTTCTCTTTGCTGGGCAGATATCACATCTTCTTCCTAGAAAGCATATATGTGTTATCCAGACACCGTCTGAGCTTCCCTGAACAAATTAAAGATATACTAACATAAAACAAGTTAGAGAACACTTGTGAATAGTTTAATGTCAGCATTCAGATAATTGACTAGCCACTCAGTTGCAACAGAAAAGTATTCCTTTCTCTACAATACCTTTCTCTCCAACTGGCCTTGAAGCTTCTCCGTCAATCTGGTCATTTCACCAATCTTAGCATTTGCTGTCTGCTCATCTATTTTGGCCTGCCTGTATAAAGAAAAAAGTCTATGAATTACATTTCAATTGCTATAGGGGAAAAAGCTGGCTCCACTACAACTCTGCTGAAATAGCTGTGAGGGGCAGTTAGATTTTGTAATACTGTTCCTACAGGGCAGAAAAGGTTTCCCCCTTCTCCTCCTTACTATGTGGCACAGTGAGAGAGGAATACCAAATTCATGAAACAATTGTCCTGTGGAAAAGACTTCTTAAAGATAGCTTAACAGGAAGGTGTGTGTATTGATCAAATATTTGGGAGGACTAGGCAATCAAAAACTTTAACTTAATTCAATAACTTAAATATAATTAGCCACAGACACTTCACAGAGAAATCTTTTTCAGAATTTTACTTCCTAAAGCAATTTGACTAGGAATTAAAAAAAAAAAAAATCATTAACCACTTCTGAAGAATTTAACTGATGTGCTTTGTAATCTAAATAGGTTTTATAAGCTGAAACAGAAAAAGGAAAAAAAAAAGGACTAGTTAATGAATCAGACTTTCTCCTCAGTAGAAAAGCTTATTGAAATGAGCAACACTCCTACTCCTCCGACTTGGGAACAGAAAGACAGAGAGAGTATTTCACATGGCATGTAACCCATTTATTCAGGCTGTATATTAGGCTAAATTTAAAGACCAGTGATTGAATGTATGATAAAGTTAAAAAAGACCAAACGTATTAGATAAACTAATACAAACTGGAGCACTAATTGTTATGAAGGAAGCTAGAAAATACTTAATTCAAGCAAAAATTCCCTATAGAAATAATCATTTTGATTTAATAGCATAAAAGACAAGAGCATATTATACCTGTATGAAAATCTTAAGCAAAATATATATAATCCCAGCAATTCCACAGCAAATACTTACATTCATTTTAATTAATCAGAAAAGCTAATTTTGTTATAATTTCTTTAAAAAGCAAAACCAAAGATAACCATTCTTAGACACGTGGTCCTCATTGCAGGTCCAAAACTTTAATCTTACTCCAGCCAAACCGTGCACCTTTCTCCTACAAAAAGTATTGTTGAATTTATGAGGACTTTAAGTTACTTCCTCAAAAATATTTAAAATGTGCTGTAAAACAATACAAAAACTCAAAACCCAGCATTAGAAGGGAAAAATAAGAAAAAAATAGTCATAAAACTCAGAACAACTTAAGTATTAAAAACGCATTTTAATGACCAAATTCAGAGATGTGTGTTTAACAGGCAACAAATTGATTCTAAAGATGCACTTTTATTCTTCACTGTGCAATATATCTTTAAAAGAATCTTGGCAAGTCATGTCTGTTTAAAAGCTTTAACATTCTGAAATGCAGATGCATGTCCCAGCAATGCCAAGTTTCTTAGTTTATATGTTTTATCTACAGATCTTTTAAAATATTTCATTAGCCTATAGATGAAAACATTTTTAATACTTGCAGCTGAACTCAACAGTTCACGTCACCAGAGAAGACCATTTGATCACTGACTGTTAATCATCCCCTCTCCAGAGATGGCTGCTAGTAGTTAATTCAAGAGAACAATAATGCAGTGAACTAAATTATTAACCGTTTACAACAGACCTTCAAAACACTAAAGCGCTAATAAATGTTTTAATAAAAATTCTAGCATATAAATAAGTGAAATCTGTTCAAACCTAATTTCTCTACAGAAGTACATCAAATATTACATTGTCTCTATGCATGGCAAATTATGACCCTTTAATAGCTAGAGTAATAGTACATAAATAGTATGCAAATATTATAGTGTAACTGTACATTTTACATTGAGTTTATGTTAACATTGATGAGAAGCAATGACTCAGTTCTCAAACACTTCTTCAGGGGTATTTGCTCAAATTTTAATTTTTTATTTTGGGTAAGGTCAGCTTCTGATCTAAAGAATAAAAGCTAATATCAACCTGAAAATAACTTCCAACAGAACTCTTGATTTGGTCTCCTTTTCCCCAGATTACCTGTCAAAACTTAATCTAGCTGTCTTCCTTTAGACACGCATACTGGAGATATGTCAATACGTCAGGAGCATGTTTCAAGTGTTCTATGGCTACATGTGTCAGATTGGATACTTTGCTATATGTTAATCTTAACATATCTAAAATTTATCAACACACTATCAATTCAGCAATATGGAAAGCTCCAAAATTACACTTAACCTATGCCATACAAACCTAAATCAAACCTAAATTGTTATACACAAGTTGGTTTTTTTTTAAAAATAAGTAAATCTACTTTTCCTCTTCAGACTTGTTACTCTATCAATATAAATCAATGTAAACCTATTAAAAACATCCAAAAGGATTAGAATTGTCTGCAATATATGCTATATAATCCATGCAAACAACATCTATGCAACTTCATATTAGCGAAGCAACTGGTGAAAATATTCCAGACTTCTTTGAGAATCACTGCAACACTTACTATATAGAGCTGCTGTCATGAGCTTTGTGAGTATAACATAGTACTGGTTTTAGGGCTGCAAGAACTTTTAGCTGATCTGAGACGAATGTCAGTGTAATCAGTGCCCATAATTAGAGGGGCAAAATCCCTCTGAGAGCCATTTTCCCCAAAACTGAGATCACTATGGGGAGAGTAACAATGGCAAAGGTTGCTCATGATCATCACCAGCCAGATAAAACAGTTACAGACTTCTGAGAAGATGACAGCTTGAAAGGAAACATGAAAATTTGTGACTGTGGGTAACAGACCTTAGCGTGACAGCCCAGCAGTGAAGCTGTGTTTGACCCTGCCAGGAGTCACCCCATGGGCATTGTCACCTTCTCTCAAGCCTGAGAACAACCACCCCACCAGACATCAGGAGCAGCCCTGCACCCAGCTGGCAGACTGACAGCCCAGGGTGTAATAAATGGGGACCAACGTATCAGATACGTGTATGGGAACTCACAGGGCGTGTGCTCAGCAGGACACAACTAGCAGACCTGAGGAAGGAGCACAGGTCCACCTAAAGCTGGAGCACCCACACCTCAGGCAGGAGGGGTGAGCTGACTGGGAAACACGTACTGCCCAAAAAGGGAATATCTGTGCACAGATCCCTGCTTCCTCTGAGAGAGGGTGTGTGCACCTATGTAAAAGCAAGCAAGAAAGAGCATGTGAGATCAGTAATTCATAGGATCTATTACAGAAGGCTGTTTTTGTTTGTTTATTAATATATTACGAATGCCTAGTATCATAGTTTACCTTTTATATTATTAATATTGATCATTAATGTATAGGCCAGTGATTGTCCCTTTTCTGATTAATGGAATGCAGTTAAGTGCTTTGATTGATTTAAGCCACATGTTGAACAGTCTTGTTCAGCTAGAACATACTAAATGAGAAATTGGCCTTCTGAAAGGCTAAGGAAGATGACTACTCCAGCCCTGTGGATACTTAGATGGAAGTCTAAATTCACTCACAATTTCACTAATTATAAAGCAGCAATAAAAAAATATGCATATATATTTGGGCATGTGTAAGTAAAAGCTCAGATCAAGATGCTCCACTAGCTTTCAGCCAGTCCCAGGGACTTCTACCTTTTAATATATCTTCTTCCTGAAGCAGTAGTTTAAGCAGAAAACATGCAATTTCCTTCTACTATCCACACTCATGGCCATATAGACAGTTACACAGATCCTTGTGTGTATGCATGGCTAGGAATCAAAGAGTGTGGCCATTTTGGTTGTCATGCCATACCCTAAATTACTTGATCAAAGTGGTATCATTAAGGAATTTCATATAACTCCAAGGATCGAGCCTAAAACGGAAATGAAGATGAGACCAAGGGAAATCATGACATCTGTAAGTTTGACAAAAACATTCAACCCGCTGCTCAACTACAACCTGAATGATTTTAAGTTTTGTTTTTTGATTTTGTTTTTGTTTTTTTTTTTGTTTTTTAATCAAAACCACTGAGAGGTTTAGAAATGCCGTAAAACTGAATGTTGATAGCATTTATTGAATGTCTAAAATCGGTTCAGTTAATGCTAACTGCTTTCATACCCACTTATTACATGAGTCAATGTAAGCATGTCAACGCAGGACCAAAGATTTATAGATGAATGAGATACCAAACCAGTAATTCAATACCAACATCCTCAGCAAGGAAAGAAATTCCCAAAAAGTAGGGATATGAAAATGTTGTTCCTTCCCTTTTAGGAATTAAGTGGTAGCATGCACAAGCAAATTGCAAGTGATGACTGAGTTTGGAAATACTTTATTTTAGCAAATACCCTGAATAGCACCTTTCATCTTTGATTGTTTGTCACAACCTTTTCCTTCTCCAGAACACAATATTTTTGAAAACAGTTTTTCCATGGAAAAATCTTGGCTAATAAAAATTAGAGATGCTAACAAGTCCCTCACAAAAACACATCTTCAGTGATTGAGGTATTTGGCATTTGTAAGCAGGTTCTGGTCCTAAATTTATTGTATAAAGGAAATGTAAAAATAAACATTGTTTGAAACAAATAAGATTCAAGTAAACCATAATGTACCAAGTAGGGGATGAAAGCTTAATACTAGAAGCTGCTAATTTTTATTGCTTTAACAGCAAGAAAGTTTGGACACAATCAATCTCAAAAAAAGACCAATTTTAAAAGTGATTAATAAATATCCAACAATGACCAATATTCAGCACTAATGAATCTGTTCATTCACTCTAAACCTGTATCTTTTACTGTATTATGACAGAGTAACTTTAACATCTACAAATAGTACAACTAGATTCATTAAACAGATGCTGAAATTTGTATGATGCCCAATCTTTACAGTGATAATCACTCAGCATTACAAGAGATCCAGTTGCTCTTCATGTAGCATTTTTGTATGGTTTTGGAAGAGAGGAGAGGGAACATCTGATGCAGCCATTCTTTCTTACAGGGATAAAATCGGTATCAGCATGCATTCAGCCAACCTAGGCTTCCAAATACCAGCATTACCTGCAGAAGCTGCATACAAAATTAAGTGTATGAACAAACATACAGCCATCTTTAACTGCTTACATAAAAATGGAAGTTATTTTCATAATTTTTGGGGTGATATTCTTTAAAAATCGAAAGATAAAATGAATTAAAACATCATAGCAGTCCAACCATATTAAATATTTTAAATTACAGTATCAAAGGAAATTAAAATCACTAAAATCAAAGGAAAATTTAATAATGAAACTAAAATTTAAGTACATTATAAATTTTAAGCTTATAAACTTAGAAGTGTATTTTTAAAAGCTTATTTAAAGCTTTAGGTAATGCTATACAAAAAAATTATCACTGGTTGATAATGAATCTATTTCCTTCTTATTGTCAATACACAAATCCACTATTGAACTGAAATTAAATTCTAGTTTGACCTCAGCTACCACTAAAAGAGTTAACATACACAGTAAACTGTCATTGAACAGACTATGGCTGTAAATACAAATAATCATGAAACTGTCACAGGTATTTTTCTCATTCGCTTTGATATACTTCAGGAATATAATTAACGGTTTCCCTTACCTCTAACTTCCAAAGACCCTATGGTTTAGATCTCTTTATTGAGAAACAGTGAATGGAAATTTTATTAAAAACATTAAGACTTTGAACATTCAAATTTCAGAAACAAGTATTTATGTAACTGGATTCTGAGCAAATTGTATTCTAATGAAAACTTATCTTCAGAGTCAATCTTGCTGTGATACTGACACTTTGTTTGTTTTAAATCAAAGGTCAAATGCTGAATATTTCAGCAAACAGCTGAACCAAACAATGCTACCCAGAAATACACTAGCCTCACACTAATGATGCACATATTTGTAACAAACTTAAGAGGAATTAACTGAAACCATTGTAACTATCACTATCAAGTCAGTTTGCAGTACAAACAAGGCCCACAATACAGCAGCAGGTTAGAAAAAGCTATAGAAAAGATACTTAATGATTTTTAAAATTGCCTGGTTTATACCTCAGTTGTTTTTGTAGCTGCTCTAGTTCCACATTCTGTTGTGTTACAGTTTTCAGAAACTGTTGATGGCTCTGAAAAATAAGTAGACATTTGTAACGTTTGCCTTATTGTGTTGAAAATGTTATATATTCAGAATTGTTATAGGGCATTTCTACAGAATATAATACCATAAAAATAGCCAATAAGGTCTATTTAACACTGTGGCTGGTCTCCAAGTGCCAAGGTTTAGGTAGAGTGTTTTAGAAAAGCAAATGCAGAGTGATCCTTCCCTTCTTTCCAAGATTTTGGTAGCGTAAGAACTTCTGAAGTGAGAATTGTAATAGCTCAGACCTACTACCTGCATTCCCATCTAGTTTAGGTGTCTAGCATACCTTGTGGCTATGACTACCACAGTGGACCACATGTTGCTGGAAACAATTCCTTTCTTTTAGAGACAAGAAACAAGGAGCAATTGCTCCTCCTTCATTCTTTCTATACCAGTCATAGCGCTGAAGGGGTCACTCTCAAATGAGAAGACAGTCGAAGGAAAGTCACTTCATACTTTTTGTTACCCTACTAACCTTTACTAGATCTTACATAGACCTTACACTGAGATATTAGAGATGACCACACCTGCAGGCAGCATTCAAGAAGCTACTGTACCGTGGACTTATGCACAACATATTCCTTCCCACTCCCCTCCCAATAATTGCTAACATTCTTCTTGCTTTTTTGACTGTTAAGAATCGTTTTCAGATACTTCCTAGTTCTCAGTTACCTTGAGTGGTTAATTTCAAGACCAGAGTACCCAAAGTGAAAGCTCCCTCTTGCCCACATACATAATTTTTTTTTTACTAATACCAGTGAAATGTCAGACAAAATTCACCCGAATACTCAACATCATGAGTATATTGAGAACTCTCAATGAGTATATTTCTCAATATCATGAGAAATTTCTGCAAATTTCTGCAGTTTACTTCAGTTTTCACTACCCTAAATAGTTTAACATCAGTAGTGAACACTGTTACCTCAATACTGAATCTCATTTCCAGAACACTTATAAATATCCTGATCAACTCTAACCTGAGCACATCTAGGAAACACAGCTGTTTTACCACAATAAAAAACCTAATTACTCTGTCTCTTAACTTCCTATTTTTCAGTTTGTTAGTTCAAAAAAGGGCATGCTTCTTTATTGCATGACATTTATGCCTTTGGTAACAGACCTTGCTAAATGTATTTTTGATAACCAAACAAATGGATTACATTTATCTTAACATCGTCTGTTTCATCTCTTTCAAAGAGTTCACTCTCTCCTCTCTGCATCACCTCTTTTCAATTTTATGATTTTAAGCATTTGGTGATTCTGATTTTTTTGAGGTACCTATTACTTATTTGCTTGTAACTGCAGATCAGTCTGTAACTTCCAAATCCTCAGCAAAATTGCTTTAAAAGCTCATAATAGTATTTGCTTGAGATTGTTTTCAGACAGCAACCCCCCCTAACTCTAAAGTATCTATCTTCAGAGAAAGTTAATTGTGAGACCATCACCGACAACAGAAGGCAAAAGTTCCTCTCTGAGAGCATTATTTTGCTTTTATCAATACTAATGAAATAGCTTGTAAATAGGACAACTGCTTTCAAGATACAATTCTGTAGTAATCTGCAATATACTACTCAACCTTGGCAAGGGCTCAATTGGAGTACTGTGCTATTTCCAGCACCATAGATCAAGAATGATGGCACAACTGGAAAGAATTTAAAGATAAGCAAGAAGAATGATTAGACATTTTGAAAACATTGTCAGAGAACATTTAAAGAGTTGACTTGCTTGAACAGAATAGAAAAAGCAGGGAAAGGGAAAAGATGGCAATATAAAAGTTTTCAATAACAGAGGCACCATGACAAAGAGTGCAGTAATCCTTCCTTCATACCTACAAATATTTCACACCAAAGAAACAGGCTTGTATTTTAACAAGAGGTCAGATGTGATGAAAAAAGGTTCCAGCAATAACCACAGAAGACAGTAGACTGCCTAGACTAGGTTAGGAGTCTTTTTGCACTGCCAGTATCTAAGACAAACATTAATCAGAAATAACATAGGAATCATGTCTTTCAGAGAAGCTACTCAGCCAGGAACTTCAAGTCTTTTACCTCAGTGTTTCTATGACATTAAAATTGTTTGTCAATCCTGGAAGTCCTAGGCTAAAGCTTAGAGACTAAGAAGTCTCACAATCTAAGGATATGGATGAAACACTGGAAGATGAGTAGAGCTCAGAAAAATCCCTGAAAGGGTCAACGACAAAGACACCGAAGCCAGCAGTGCCAAACTAGGTATCGATAAACATGTGACTGAGCTAGCCTATAAAAGGTCATCATTTAAATAAATTTTTCCCTTGTGAAGATGGTTTATAATGTGTGACTGAAGTACACTCACCACATACTAAAATTTTGAGTGTAAGCTTACCACTGACTTCCTGAAGAAAGAGCTCACATACTATTAAGGAGCTAACCTCACAACCAGCCTGACCTGGTGTTTGGAGTTCAGGAAAAAAAGCCATTACTACTTGATTTTTGACAGGTCCCTAGAGAAGTTTGCAAAGCTGAGTGGCACAATTTCTTTTTCAGCCAAGTATATATGAAGGACTTTTTCCTTTTCTTTTATAATTTGAGGTTCTACTAGGAAAAAAAAGTTTACCAGGTCACTGTTCAGAAAGTTTTACTTACCGACTCCATTTTCTCATGGGCTATATGCGCTTGCTGAGTCAACCGTTGAAAGCCAGTCAGTTGATCCTAGAAAGATAATTCAGAGCTTCTTATAATCATTATCACCATAAAGAGTGTATAATTATAAAGTTCATAGTGAACTGAAAACATTTTCAAAAAAATGTATACATGTTGCAGGAAATTCTATATGCCTTTGTAGATTTTAATTAGATTGCTGTTAGCTGTGGACCTAATAATCTGGAAAATTAGATTTACTACTGAAAAACGTATCTGAATTTCACTCAATTAAAAATTGCCTCCTTCCAAAAATCATACGCACTTACTATCTGAATATGAAAGCGTACACGAGTAGTGCCTTTGAAGAGCCACACAGACTATGATGCTACTACAAGCATTTTTGCTAAGCACAGTAGCAGACACGCACCCCTTAATTACAAAATGCCTGTATGGACATGTTTAATTTGCTATTTGACATATAGGATGTTTGTGTTCATACAAAAAATTGTTCGATTAAACTCCTCAGTCCCTGAACATGAACTCTGTTGTCCTAGGAAAACTAGTGTAACGCAGAAAAAATCAACTGCAGCATGCCAAATGTCTTCAGAGCACAGAGAGGACTCAGGTCCCTGAGCTGGAATACCTACTAATTGTGCTGTGTTTATCTAACAGTCTCAAGGTCAAGTATATGCCAGAAGCCTATTCTATCGACTCCCTTATTTATTACACCCAACCCTTACAACAGCATCCTCTTTCATCTTTGCTTTCTGTCTATTCCAATTCTAGTTGGTCTCATCTATTTCTATTTACCTCTGATAGCTATTTTCTGTTCCTCCATTAAAAGCAAAACCTAAAATAGTTTAACTGAAAAGCCATTTTCTATGGGAGACCAGTAGTATTTAAAAATAAAAGGCAGCTCAACCTCATTCTTCTTACAATGACATTAAAATCCACCAAGAATTTAGTTATGAATGGAAAGTGGACTCTGACAGCCCTAAACCCTCCAACAGCTACCAGTGACCCTGTATGCTCTACTATGTGCGTGTTACCAGTAACTGACAAAGCAACACATGAAATAATCTAATGGAAGGAACAGGAGCAAAACGTTGAACTACATGTAGATAAGAGAATCTTCATAACTATTACTTGAAGTTATGAAACTTGACAGAGCACAATAGCTATACAGATATTTTTCCTGTTTCTGGGAAAAGAGCATATTGCTGGACAATACCACAAAGATCAAAAAGCAGTAAAAAAAAAAAGTGTTATATGGGTGAGCTGTAACTGTGCCCACAAGTCTAGCGTACTTGAAAATGGAAATGTCCAAAAATTTGTAGCATCTCTTTACAGACATGGAAATACCTGTAGCGAGGTACATACAGGTGTGAAGTTTCTATTAGTTCTTCACACACTGAACATCTTTACGCAGCTCATCATAGCAAAACAGCTTTTATGAACTTTCCTGAAGGGTTTTATGAACTTTTCTGAAGGGCTGTGCCCAGAAACAACAGAAGAGAAACAGGCTGCTGAACACAAGCTAGCATTAGAATACTGGTGAACCTGAACCTTCAGGTTCTTAGCGCTGAGGGATATGGAGTAGTTGGAAACTGCCAATGCTAGGTTAAAGGTTGGACTAGATGATCTTCAAGGTCCTTTCCAACCTAGATGATTCTGTGATTCACCTGTTTACACACACTTCTTTACTGAATGACAACAGGAAATAGAGGCTATTTTTCCCACTACCCCACTATGATCTTACAGACAAAATTCAGGATTCAAACATCAGAGAAAACATGAAAGACTTCTATCTTAGAATTCAGAAATCTTTAGCAGCTTTTTCAGATGTTGAACTCTACTGCAGATTTCCAACCACGCAATTCAAACACAATTATTTATATGTATATGCATATCTGGTGCACATATATGTATCTAGGCACTAAGATTGACCCGGTGCCTTCCCCACGTTCCTGTCCATATATTTCAAATAAAGAACTTTTCCAATTGTAACAATGCATTTAGCTGATGAATCAGTGACCACATATGGCCACTCAACTTCACATGACTATTATGGAAAATAATTAACAGGACTAGTAGAACCCCCCCACACTTCATTTTGACTACACACAGACCCAGAATCTTAACAGTATAGAAAAACATTTCAAAATCAACAACAATATACACGAAAATTACTTTCTGCTTTTGACTTTCAGCCACGTGAATCTGCGTTTCAGTCCCACGCTCCTCGTACTGCTGCTGGAGTTGAGCATGCTCCTGTAATACAGTCTGCCAGAGCTCTATTGCTTGTTCTTTTTCCTAAGTTACAGAACAATGGTTTGTATAGAATATTATATTATAGCACATATACTTTCAACTATCATTGTCTAAAAAGAGAAGTCTTAACTTCTATTTTGAAGAAATGCCATTTTCTGTACTTTTCTCTGCACATGTTACAACTACACAGACAAAATAACAAATTCAGATGCAGAAAAACAGATGCTTACAAGTTCAAATTCCACCTACAACTGCAAGTTTCCCAGATTTTTTTTTATAGCTCAAACTTTCACAGTCATTTACTGTAGGCCTACAGCATATAATACTCAAATACCAAAGTTCAGCTGTCAATTTAACTTCAACTTAATCATACGCAACAGGGTTAATACACTGTTTTAATAATCTCAACAAAATGTGCTTATTTTTTGATTAAATATCATTTTTGCTACCCCACATATAGTTGCTTCCTCATATCACATTACAGTGTTTTTCATTAAAATGACAAGCTACTACAAAAACTTGAATTGAACAAAGTATTTCATTAATTTCCTGGTCAGGAATTCAATATAAAGATCAAGTCAACTAGGTAAAGTTACAGGCACAAGTTAATATTAAAAACTTCTTACATGAACTCCCTTCAGGTCTTTAAGTTGAAAGTATAAGTACTTGTTTCTTTATCTACAGAGAATCAAGAGGGCCTCAAAATAGTCTCAAGAAATTCTAAACAAATGAATTCTGAACCAAGAAATAAGACAGCTTTCCCTAATCTGCCAAGGCACAACAAGAGAAATAAACCAGTACAAATGTTTCATCTCACACACTTGATTCGCCAGCTGTAGTTGTTCTTGAAGGTTTCTCACTATGCCTTCATCTGCAGCAATATCGGTTTCTAGAGGCACGAAAGGAAGAGCCTCCAGTTGCTTCTTAAGAGCCTCTTTCAACTCTGCATGCAGACTGAAATTCAAAGAACTAAGTTCAGCCAAGTATCGACTTAACAGGGGATTTTTAACAAGTGAAGCATACTGCACCTTCAATCTGTACATACTATTTACTTCTAAGTCATATTTAAATCTCTTAAGTTACATTCTATAAACACAATAGACAGTGTGAAATAGTTTAATACCTACTTCTTTTTGAGATATGGTTACATTGCCTACCCTGGTGCTGTAATCTATATTAAACACTTAAAGACTCTAACATTAAGCTCACAAGTATGAAATCCTCAGCCATTAAGCAGATACAAAAGACTTCAAGGTCCTATAAAAAAGCTTTTTAAGGTTTAGAAATCAACAAAACCAGCAGTAGTAACAGGGCAGTGCAATTATTTACCTTTCATTTTCCTTGGTGACTTGTTCAAATTTTAGTCTCATCTGCCTCATTTGTTCCTAACACAAAAACATGCAAGAGTAAGCACTCATTTAAGTGATTCATACTCTAAAAGATGGACAATCTAATTCAGCATAATACAGTAAATAAAAATCACTTTCTTTTTTAAGGAAAGTCACAGGGTGCCACTTAAATTAAACTGCTGCTAAGTCCTGTTATACCTAAGCATTCAGAAGTTATTATGAGCATTAAACATACCTTTTGGAATTCTTATAGCTTTTAAGGGTGGATTTTTAATTAACTCAAGGGTTTTTTTAGGGATACGGTAGATAACTCATCTTTTATGCAGTAAGCATTTGAAAAAAGAGTTTAGGAATTAACTGAGGAAAAACTTCAGTTACATGACATGACTGTTTTGTTAACTAAATAGTGCAACGAAACCATGGTGCCTTCTGAAATTGGCCAAGCTTGGAGACTGTATTTGCAGAATTTTTATGATGGACAGATCAAACAAATTAAGTGCATTAAACCAAAGCCAGAGTATAACTTCTGCTTGTAGATCACAAGTAAAGATTGCTTTCTGTATACCACAGGTTTTAATTATTAATCACTTTTCGGTGACCATATGAAGCATTAAAAAGTTTCATTTTTCTGTGGTTGAAAGGAGGACAGTCCCCCTCCACCTCAGCCTCTACAATAATAAACAGTGAAGAATTATTAAGAATGAAGGCGGCTGGGTGTACCTATACTTGCAAGACTGAGCTGCTGAGAGGCGCAAATAGCTGCCTTGTCTGAATGTCACCCAGAAAAGGTACCTGCAACCACACCAGAACACCTGTAAGAGAAGTAAAGCATGCACGTTTCATTTCACAGCACTGCTTCTCCAAACACACGGTAATCTACAATTTGGACAATCTCCCAATCTTGTCATAGAAAGTTCTCTGTTCATCCGTTTGAGGCAGTCTGCAGTCCAGCAAGTTTGTGAAGCATGGTGTAGGCATACTTTCCTTTATTGACAAGAGCTAATGGCCTAGACATTAATACTGTAAAATGCTAAGAATATACAGTCTGAAATGTTAGAAACATCCATACCTGATAAAGCTGCAGCTGTTCTCTCATTTCTTCCAAGTGTTTATCGTACTCTGTGATTAGAATTGACAAGCTAAAAAGTTGAAAAACATAAGTAGAAGAAATTTTGTAAATGCTAAAACATTATTCTGATAATTAACTAGTTTTAAAGAATTCTTAATCTAGAGAACAGAACAAACCAGTCACTTCTCTTTGTTTCCAAGCTCAACATGCACCAGAATCAAATTAGTAAGTTTAATTACTACTTCTAAAGTATGATCATTAACAGCAGACTTCCTGTATAACTAGAACATGGGATGCTATAAATGAGCATTAATACTACATTAATATTTCATACAGAGAATCCCAAATGATTAGACTAGACTTTGTTACTGCTTTCACATACGACAGTAAAGCGGCCTGTAAGACAACATAAAATAATATCCTCCTATTTATATAATTCTTCCTTCCTAATATTTTTGTAAATCAAGAATAATTCTCTGAAAATTCTGTATTTGTCTAGACTGATAATGCCTTAAAAGCTAACAAGAAAGCATAGGTTATTTTATAAAAAAAAGTGACAATGATTATTAAACAATTTCCTAATATGCAACTGTTAGTTCAAGATTGTCAAATAAATATTTTTAAATACATCCACCTGACCTCAACAGTCAGCAGTTACCTGTGTTACCTAGATCAGTACAGTCTTACCAGCACTTTTGTTTATTATGTTAAAGTGTAGACTATAAAAATCCCTTCATTCATATCTCATCCTTTATTTTACAGATTGTAGAAAAGTCATGCATTTAATGTACTGAATAAACAGAATAGTATCTATAAACAAGGGCTACAGCAACACTTTTACAGACCTCCATTCACAAGTTCTCAGAGCTGTGAACACATGTACATAAGACAAGGCTCACCTGGATATTTACACTTTTAAAAACATATGACAATTTCTTTTAAATACTTTGTAGTATTCCCACTTATAATTTGAAATCAGTTACCTTTGGTCCATCATCCGGGATCCTGATATGCCATCACCACCAGGGGCATTTTTCTGTAATGGTATACTTTGTATATTAGTACTTGCACATGACTACATGTAGTTTTAAATTTTTATATGCAACCCAAAGCTGCTGTTCTGCCTGTACTGTGATCATATGCAATATCCCACATGATCAGTTCCAGGTTTATGTTCAAAAATCTTTAAGTCCTGGCTCAATTTGAAAAAATAATATATTTTTTTCAAGATGCTCTGATATAAAGCATAATTGCATCTGAGAGGGAATCACCTGGCTCTTTAAAGAACACTCACAAGTTTGTGTAAGTGCTAAGTTCATTTCCATGCATTTCAGCATCAGGAAAGTGGTGATGTCCTTGCTTCTGCACAGGCTTGCAGACAGGCTTACAGTACCCAGCATGAAAAGTTATCTCAACATGAGACCAGTCTCTTTGAAAAGAGAAGTCTATAAAAGTGGAAAAGGCTACTAAAGTAGGAATCAAGTATTCTTTCATACAGGGCTATGTTCTTCCGCATGTGACAAACTGCTGAAAATGTATCCGAAATACCAGAATTCACTGTTATGACAGTTTTATTCTGCTGTTGCTGCTTGGAAAAACAACAAGCAACCCTAAAGTTGTGTGATGGAACCAAAGCAAGGCCACATTGAAGTGGTTTGTGCTCTATGTGTGCAAAGATGTTCGTCACAAAACCTCATCACAAAAATTCTTACTACTTCCATCCCCGAGTTCACATACCTGCTCAGCAGTAGCTTTTAAAATCTCATCTGTTTCATACTGTCCAAGTCCCATATTTAGCCTCTGATCTGAAAAATACGAAAGTCTGAGAATCATAGCTACAACATGGGCCACTATCTAGATAAATCTGACTGGCAGTCAGAAATAAGTTTAACACATTTAGTGCTTTGAAGGCACACAACATCATAAAATTCTTCTATTAGCACAATTAATTTAATTAAAATAGGACTGGGAAAAAAGCCTACAAAGACTGTGTAATAATAATGATTTCTATTTCTTTCACATTCCTTTTTTTTTAGATTTTAAAAATGAAGTTTCTGCCTAGAAAACCCACAAAAACACATACACATCTTAATGATTCACCAGGTCCGGGTGCAACAAATCACACTGTGTCCAATTCAATCAGCTGAATGTTTGACAATTAACCTGCTGTTGGGAACTCAACCCTGCAGTTTTCAACAAACTTTCAAGAAACTTAGGTCAAGAGAGCTTCACTGATAAATGGATCCGAGCAGGCAAGTATATCCAGAAGAAACACCAACAAGAATGAAGAAATGTAGTCTGTAAGCAGCAAAGCATAATGAGTAATTTCACACTGCTGAGCTGGGAACATCAGCTAAGGTGTCGCTCTTCCTTACTCATCTAACTTTGGCTATGGGAATTTCAGAGACTACTTGTACTACAAACGAAAGAACCAGCAGAAGGCTGGAAGGGAGAAGTAACAGATCTTTCCACTTGTTCATGGAGGGATCCTTGATCTAACAAAAACACAGCGTAACCAGCCGGTCAGAAAAGGTGATCATCCTGCTGTATTCAGCACTGGTGCAGCCTCACCTTGAGTGCTGTGGGCAGTTCTGGGCCCCACAGTTTAAGAGGATGTGAAAGTCCTTGAATGCCTCCAGAGGAGGGCAACGAAACTGCTGAAGGGGCTGGAAGGGATGTTCTGTGAGGAGCAGCTGAGGACTTTGGGCTTGTCTAGTTTGGAGAAAAGGAGGCCGAGGGGTGGCCTCATTGCTCTCTACGGCTTCCTGAGGAGGGGAAGTGGAGAGGGAGGTGCTGAGCTCTTCTTCCTGGGATCCAGTGATAGGGTGTGTGGGAATGGTTCAAAGCTGAGCCAGGAGAGGTTTAGGTTGGACATTAGGAAGCATTTCTTGACTGAGAGGGTGGTCAAACACTGGAACAGGCTTCCTAGAGAGGTGGTCAATGCCTCAAGCCTGTCAGTATTTGAGACATTTGGACAATGCTGTTAACAACATGCTTTAACTTCTGGTCAGCCCTGAAATGGTCAGGCAGTTGGACTAAGAGATTGTTGTAGGTCCTTTCCAACTGAAATATTCCATTTTATTTTATAAGAATCCGAGTGACACCTTTGTAACTGGAATGGGTAAAAAGGAAGAAAAAGGAAGTCAGGAAGGTAATGCATACATTTCAATTTAAAACAACGTCTTGCTTATTTTTCTTGATATGCATCTCATGGTTCTTTTTCTGGTTCTAATCTTCTAAGAGAGGGTATAGGAAGAAAACAGAGGAGAGAGAAAGGAGGTAATAATAAAAGGATGCCAAGAAACAGGAAGGAGAAAGTAGCTGCCCTCACCAGTCAAAGCAGTCTGCAAACATGAGAGGCCATAGGTGCAAAGGGGGACAAATCTTAAACACCCCTTACAGATGTACTCAGCTTCAACAGTAAATCATTAAATACATTCTGATAAAAGTCCCATGTATTTAGCAGCTTATAATGAAAATATATAACACAATGGAAGAATTACTATTTGTAGGGTTGGCTGCTGATACTTCAAAATGCATTCAGGTGAAACTGTTTATAACTCATCAGTGCCTGAGGCTAGCTTTTCACTATGAGAACCTTTTTTATAGCTACATATTTAACACAACAAATATTTATGCTACATTAAATACAATAATGCTTAGAGAATCTCTTTTTATGTATAGAACACACATTCAGCATCTTAAATCCTTGATTACACATTCACGAAACAAGAGAAACAGCAATCCATATGTCAGACTTGGAGCAGGCCTCAAATAATTTACATCTCAGTCAGCATACAAGCCAACTTCAAATTTATCATTTGGCACCTTTCAAAATATATGAAGATTTTTAAAGAAAGAATTAAACTCCTTGATAGAAAAGGCACCTCCTACCACTTCACAGTGAGTTTAGTCTAAGGTCTATTTAGAGCCTAAAGATTTATAAAATAAGAAGCTACACCCAGACAAATTAAATACCTATGAAAAAGCAAAATACCAGTATTTGAAAATCCATCATTTGTTCACATCACAGTATAATAAATACTCATGCAAAGCTCAATAAAGATACAGGCTTCTGAGCCAGGATGACTCTGCTAGCTCAGATAGAAGCTTTTTTGCTACTAAGGTCCTTGGAACCAAGAGCTGGTCTTTCACCTTTGGCCACCTAAAGCTGTCATACATAGTACCACTTGGAATTCTGATTACTGAGTGATGCACAGCCATAGCACTTTATACACTGTAATCTTGTCCTACTTCCCGGCATGCTACCAAGTTTTCCAACAACACTAACTAGTGACAGGGACAGTAACATTCTTGGGACTGCACATCAACCCATTCCCTAAACTGTACAAAAGCAATTTTTGCCAGTATTTCGCTGGTAAGTAAAGTGTGCCTTGGTTCAGTTATGTTAAGCTTACATTAGAATTATCAAAATTCTAACAAATAATACATAATGAAGAACACTGATTTTAGGCTGTAAAGCAAATTTTATGAGTAACTGGCAAGACAGCTTTTTTGCCTTTCAGGTGTAAGCCAAGCATAGGAAATACAGTAGTTTCTTAACTAGATAAAAGAGACATTATCACAAAAAACGTATGTGTTTTTGTCTATTACCCTCACCAACAGCTTTTAATTACTCATCTTCACCTAACTATATAGTTTTGATGCCATCATTCACTATAGCAAGCACTACAAGAGCTACAAAACATAAACCTTCGCTGCTACAACCATAAACAAAAAGGTTTCTACCCTCTGTAGAAACTGACCCCAGCTCCCGAGAGGCAGCGGCGGGGCCTCCGCTCCATCCTTCCCACAGCCCCGAGGCGACGGCTGGGCCAGCCCGTGAAGTGTCGGGGCCAGGCGGGCAGCCCAGGAAGCCGGCTGCTCGCAGAAGCCTCACCTGGCTCTCCCTCAATGCCGAGCTCAGTGGCCATCTTTCCAGCGGAAAGCTTCACCGCCGCGGAGAAATCCCCCTCAGGAAAGCCTGCAAAAATCGGCGGAAAAAAAGGTTATTTCAGCCGCTCGCCACCCCCGGTGCCCGGCGGGGCGAAGCCCCATCGGCGGATAGGGGAGGTGAGAGCCATTCGGGAGAGAGAGAGAGAGACAGCAACTTGGAGGGAACCCCTCACCTGCCGCCTAGAGCTTCTTTCATTAAGTAAAACCGTGGCTGGGTGGGCGAGAATAGTAACCACAGAGTCGCTGTCCCTCCACCCCTGCCCCTTTCCCTCAGCCCGCCGCCGCCACTGCCGCCTGAGGGACACAGCCCCGGGCGGCGGCCGACACTCAGGGCACCCGCACGCCTCAGCGGTGGTTCCTTCGCTTCGCGCCGCGCCCCCGGGGCGGGGCCTACCTGGCGGCGAGGGCCGGCGAGTGCGCCCCCCGGCCCGCCCCACGCGCGGCAGCTCTGCCCTCAGTGTCCAGCGCGGCCCCAGGCGGCGCGCGGGGCCCGCGGAAGGCGCTGCCGTGGGGCGGGGGCGGTCTGCGTGTGCATGCGCGCAGGGCGGAAGGGTTGTGGCGGGAGGCGCTAGGCTTGCTGGGGAGCGGAGTTTCTTTTCAGAGTCGCAACGGATGTGTGGAAGCGTCAGAAACCCTTTGTTAAATTTCTGTGTGGAATTTACGGGTTCAAATGAGGCGTTTGCGCGTTAAACTCCGCTTCTGGAAATGCCGCCGCCGCTGTTGTTCGTGGCTGGAGTAGCTGGGGGGTAACCGAAACCGGAAACAGCTTCGAGCCCTCTGGGAGCTCGTGCCTCTGCCTGGTAATGAAGTCTTAACTACAGTAAAAGCTGCTGTCTCTTACTCGGTTTCCAAGTTCCCCACAGTCCTCTTGGAGCAATTAAGAAAAACACTAGTGTAATTACTTCCTGCTTGGTTTTGCCCTTGTTACCAACGTCGATAGGGTTTGGGGTGGGAGGTATAAATCCCTTCGGTAAGGAGGGACGTGAGGCGCTGCCAGCGGCCGGCACCAGTGGCTGCCTCTGCCCTTGGTGGTGAGGGGTGATGCGGGGCTGGCTGGGGCCTAAGCGTACCGGCTGGCTGTTCGCAATATACATTGTCATGATTGCAGAAGAGTTGTCACTGTACTTGCTTAATATACTTACTTCTCTCTTTTTGTTTTAAACTGTGGATGATTTCGCTTTGCCTGTTTGAGTTACCACTAATACTGGACTATGAGCCCACTTCTGCTGGCTTAAGAATGCTGTTAGGAAATTGTTGGGTGTCTTCCCTTCCCATGCTTTGCACTGTTTTCTTTCAACTTGGTTCATCTTGCTTCCAGAAACATGCCACTTGAGTTGGAGTGAACATTAATGATGGTAGAGCCTCTCATAGTTTCTAGGGCTATCCCAGGTCTCTTGAATAAAGTACATCTGATGCTTGTCTAGCATATCATATAGTTAAAATGCTGACATAAGAACTTAATTAGTTTTCAGTTTATTTAAATATAATTTGTCAAAAGCAGTAGTCCAATATTTGACTTTCCTTTTTTACTAGACTTCTTAAATTAAGGTGTCTAATTACTAAATCTATTGCTTCATATCTTCTCTAATCTGTCACACTTTGGTGACATAGTCATCTCCTTGATGGTAAGTATATCTACCTAACATCATTCTAGCTATTTTTCCATCTTGAACTCAAAGAGAGGAGGTCTGGTGCTTCTCAGCATGAACATCAGTGAAGGGAAACTGGCTAGTGTGACTGTAGCAGAGGGTATGAGACACAGTTAATGTGTCATAAGAGCAAAGCTGTGGCATATAGGGGAGTGTGATGCATGTGGGTTACATTCTGTCTCATGTACTACACCTGTTGATAACACCTGCAGACTGTGGTAAGTTATACTTACCTTACTGTGAGTCCCAAGACAATGGGTATCTGGGTAGAGATGAAATAACCCTATTTAGTGTTCCCAACTGAAGGGAACGTGGTTACAACTTCGTTACTGAGCTAGCACCTCTCTGGTCACAGGACTTAACAGCATGTGGGTAATTCTCAGTCAGGCTACATACTGCCAGTTCCCTTCTTGTATGACTGGGAGATGTGTAAGGGAACAAATCAAGGATTGCTTTTGTGGAGATGTGAAGCAACTCATAATACTGAGGAGGGGAGGGGTAAGGGGCCATAAACTTGTTGGAAACTGGGCTCCACTGGTTCTTTTGCTGATTAAATAGATTAAGGCTATTCTTAAGGTTGGTACTGTTATTTCCAAGTAATAACATCTGATGGAGTGTGGTATTCTCTGTTCTTGCTGCTCTGCAAACATTCAGTGTGTTTAACAAGATGTGCTTGCAGTTTTCTTTGAAATCCTTTAGTTTGGCTGGTTTGCAGGGACTGCGAAGGAAAGCTTTAGCTAATTGTTTCATTTTCTTGCATCTCAGCTTCATGAAAGGTTTTTCTCAATCTATTTTTATCATGTTACCAAATCATTGAAGATCATGTAGTGTAGACTTTGTTTTGTTTATCTGTTCTCTTGATAAATATTTGTGATGGTTTTGGAAGGTGTTTATTTAGGTACTTAGTTGGAATGCCTGAAGTTTGGTAAAACTAGTGATTTGTAACCATGGGGGTATAAAAACCTATGAAAGGCATTCATGTAACTGTTTAGTTGCTTTCTACAGCTAAACTATTTCAGTTCTTCTAATGTCTAAAAACATGATTTGATGATTGACTTTGTACAAAAGTGTGCTTTTTTTCCTGGCCAAGCAAACAGTGCAGCTGGTGCTGAAGTGGAATCCGAGATCTTGGACAGAACCTTCCTTTCTCATTTATGTAGTATATGAAGATGGAATTTACAATTAAGCACACATGGGATGGTTTACCTGTGAGCCATGAGCCGGTAACTATTGGGCTGAAGTCGGACAAGGCAGGACTGCTAATGGAAGTTAATGCTCCCTTCTTTAATGACCCTCCAGCACCCCTTGGAGATCCAGGGAAACCTTTTAGTAGACTGTGGGACTATGAGGGTAAGTGTAACTGTTCTGCTGCCAATATATCTGATTTGCGTAGGCACTGATATTCCTCTGTAGTTAATATGCCTGGTCTTTATTTAAGAGTCTGTGATGGTTATTTTTTCAAATTGATGTAACGGTTGTGAGTGTATGACATCTAATTCAGTCTCTTTGGTCACAGTACTGCTTTTAAAGATCAGATCTGAAATGTAAAGTAAAAATTTCCCTTTCTCTTATATCCTGAGCAGTTTGGGAAAGAATACTGTGAAAGAATTTAGTTGTAATCACTGCCTTACCTTTAAACAGCTCCTTAAGTAACTAGAAGCATCATGCTATATTCAGCTGAAAACTACCCCAAACTGTATCAAGAGTGATGCTCTTTTTGGAGGTGATGAATTGATTTTCATCCCTAGCACTGCTGACTGTAAGGTGAATGATTGTTTTATAGTAGTGCAATGATACAAATGACTGGGAAAAGAAGCAAATATGATATATCACGTCGTGGCCATAAAGAAATGGAGTCCAGTGAGCCGGATTGATTTCAAGAATGGTGAGGTTGACTCTTCCTGATCCTGTCAATACTGTAGGCACTCAAATTTAGTTTCTGGGCTACTGATATAACTTGTGGAATAACAGAGTCTTGACATATTTAAATATCAAAATAATTTTGGGGCATATATCTATAAATGCATTTGCAGTAGGTAAATAGAAGTGAAATCCTACAGATAGGCTCTACTTTTGCTTTAAGAAGTAGAACAATAACTAAAATATATGTTTATTTTAATCACTTTTGTAAAGTCTGTTTGAGGACTAGGAAGGTGTGAAACAAAGAAATAGCAGCTCATAAAATATGATTCAAAATTGTACCCAAAGGGAACAGGGAATATTCTTGTAGTAATATTGTTTTCCTGACAATACTGTCACTTTTACCCATTGCTTTGAATAATGCAAGGATTTAATGTTTCCAGCAGTTCTCTACTTCCTGATTATTGAACTATTCTGATTAAAGCTCTACTTAAACAGTATTAGCACCTCTTTGATATTATTATACTAAATAGGCTTATGTAAAAATAAAGTCACCAATCATATCTAATCATAATTCTAACTAAAGCTTTCTAATGTCATTGCTGCGAGAAACACCATTATAGTTCTACTTTGTGAACCTGAAAGGTGCTTCAACAGTCACACATGGCTTTCAGATACACCTGGTACCGTAATCCCTGTCCAAAGTATCAGCCATCTACAGGGAAATAACATTTAAGAGCTAAATGCTTCCTCACTATTTTTGGGATTTAGTAGTTTTAGTTGGGGGGGGTGTGCTCCGCTGTAAGTGTATGTTCCTTTTTTTGTTTGTTTGGTTTTTTTTTTCTGGTCTCTGGTGCTCTGAGTCCTCAGGCTACCAGCAAACACAAGACTTCTGCACTTAAGTGCTCTACCTGGAGTGCCTGCTGTGAGTATGATTGACTAGGATCACTCTGTCTTGGTCAGCTTTGTTCACAGCAAGCACACCAGGTGAAATAGCTGTGTGCTGATGCTTTTCTTACTCTATGGACAGCTATATTTTACTGCTGCATCAAGGTGAGTGTTTCCAAAGCTGGAATTGGTAAATAAAATTAGTACAGTGCTTTATAAAGCTCTTTATGATGATAGGCATTAAAAATAAGAGCTCTTGAAGTTACAATTATGGCACAGCATTTGAATAGTTAGGAAGCTGTCAGTAGCATGTACACAGCTAGTCAAGCTCTGGTATGGCACAGGACAAAAATCATGGCAACAGAATTGTTTTAGTGGGATATGAAGGTCTCAGGATATTACAAAATAGTGAACATAAAATGCTGACAGCCTTTTTTTTCAGTTGTAGAAGCATTTTTCCTGAGTGACAGAACTGAACAGTATTTAGAAGTTGAACTTTGTCCGTAAGTACAGCACTCTGAAAAAGTCACAAATGTTAATTTGCATTTCCAGTTGCTTGTAAGATATATGTATGAGGAAGACTGGGAACAGAAATTGTTGCAATATGGGGAATGTACATATTTGTGGCAGAACAGCACACTAATAACTTGGTATCATTTTAACAAAATTGTGCTCTGATTTTTTTGACAGCCATGGACAACACTTGTTGCTGCTGCTTTCTGGCAAAAGAAGAGTATGGAAAGTAAGTGGTCAAGTATGTTCATAACGTACAGAAAACCTAATTGTTTGTAGGTACCTGTTGCCTGATTGGAAGATGACATTACCTCTTTTTTTTTTTTTTTTCCTCTTTTATCAGGAAGAACTTCCTTTAGAGTTTGAGGTGACAAGAATGAAAACCAAATGGGAGGGCAAAGCTCATCTTCCATGGAATTATTTTCCACCATGCACGAACAAGTTCAATGCTTTTGCAATTCATGGTTCAGGAGAAGAGAGAAAATATGAAGCGCTTCATCCTGTGCCTCGACATGAACTACAGGAAGGACAGAAACCAGATTTGTAAGCATATAATTAGCTTTTCTGTAGTATAGTTGCACTATTCTGCACTATACTTAAAAGAAAGCTAATCTGATTTGCAGATTGAGTGCCACTACTATTTTAATTACACTGCTTAGCCCCTGCTTCATTGGCACTGTGCTTTGTATAAAGCACTGTGGCAGATAGCTGTAATTAGTGCTTGATTTCTATGCTATCCCCTAGGTGCATAGAAAATGATGCATTCAACACCATTGGCATCTGTTTTATCACCTTTCTCAGCAAACTCATGGATGGGTTGTTCTACTTTTTCCTTGCCTCCAGCATGTCCTGAAATGCCATTTAGTGTTAATTTCACCAGATACATTTCCAGGAAATCTCTTTTGCTTCTCCCCTACTGTTCTAAACAACCTCACCACTACGGATGCTTCCATATTCGGAAAAAATTGGAAAGGCAGACTAAACTGAAAAGTATAATAAAAAGATACCCAGTATCAATAGAAAAACTAGATTATCTTGATTTTTAAATTGTGCTTAGGGCTGGTTTATTTTCTTTGACTGTGAGGCTGAGATGATTTGATAAAGTCTACTTCTGGACACTTTGTATGAATGAACTAGCTCTAGAGGGTACAGTATAGTTCTTAGGCAAACTTGTTACTCAACATACTCAATGACAGTCAGGTAAGGTAATTTTTAGATAAGTCACCCTTTTTTTGCCTTTATTTAAGAAAAACTTAGCTTCTGCAAGTGTATATTTTGAGAAATGCTACTGCTAATAAAATACATTATCAGTGTTCTGTAAGAAATAGATACTTTTCCTTTTCTATGGTAAACTGGAGAATGCCTGTAATATTTTTCAGGAAGGGATTCTTTCTATTCTTTCTGTAGTATTCCTTCCAAAAAAACGCTTGACTTTTTCAGATATGGGTGGTGGATGCAATTATGTGAAGAGTTTGCTTCTTGCTACTTTCATTGCTCTTAGATTGTCTTTACTCTTACAAATTACTTCCTAATAAGAGAATTCCATTTACCTTTTTAAATGATTAGTGTAGTGTCAGATGTTCTGTCTCCTGTTTGGCAGTTGTTTGATGTAAGTATTAATTAGCAATTGGTTGCAGTGTCTTCCTTCTATTGTTTCTGTATGGTAGCCTAAAGGAGAAATTCTTAGCAAGAACTGATTCATAATGTTTTAAAGAAAACAAGGCTTCTGGTCATACAGAAAAAAATATATTTAGTACCTTCATTATCCTATCCAGTCTTCCTCTTTTCTGTAAGGAAAGGATAACCCTGTGATACGACTTTTCAGTTGGTCAGAGTTGTAAATTTTTAATCTACTGGAGTGCGGATAAGTCATAAAGTCATATCGCTATGCTCTTGCTCTGACCACAGTTCCAGGCAACATAAGCTGAGGGAGTTTAAAAGGTGAGCACTTTGTTACCTTCACTTTATGCTGTGCGGTACTTCCTTATAGCTGAGGATTTTGCCCTGTGTTTTCCAATACTAGATTTTCAGAAACACAGTAGCATGTTTTATTTATAAACTCAAGATTTGGAAGATGACCACATGGAATGCTAATTACATTCCTGTCCAAGAAAACCTGAAAATAAAGATTAATTAAACCTATTGAGAATACTGCCTTTTATTAAGACACATACTACAAGACTTACAACTTTTTTGTTTATTTCTCCTCTCTTTGCAGTCATCGCCTGGAATTTTTCAAGGATTTGAACCTGAAAGGACTAATGGGAGAAGACTGGCAGCAGCCTGAATCAGATATATGGAAGTGTCTCACTAATTAAATGGATTGAGACATAAATTTTTATAGCATTAGGGTTGGATGAATAAGTTATGTGGAAACAACTTATTCATTCTGAGCAGAGTTTGTAAATATCGGATTTCCTTGACACCAAAATCACTGATCAATTTTAAAACCAACTGTAAAGTATCTGGGCCAGTTGATTCTAAATGTATGAAGTATGCAATGGCTTGTGTTTCAGTTCATCTGGGTATGCAGTTTTTCATCTGTGCCAGAGATGAATCTGCTCCTACCAACAAAGGGGAAAAAATGTGCTAAAGTTACAACTGTGTTTTCATAAGAACTCTAAGCCTGACAAGGCCAATACCTGGCTTGGAATCATTCAGTTTCCTGTAGTTGCTGCATTTCTGCTGTATTTGGTGCTTGTTTGTTTCTCTGCTGTTGAATGAGATTATGTGCCTAAATTTTTTGATTGCAATCAGGAGAAAGAATGCCTCCTTCAGGGACAGAAAAGAGTATAGTATCGTGGCATTTTGTAGCCCAGTATTTGCACTGCAAGATGCTGTGGAGATATAACACTATCCTTTCCTGTACCTTCCTACACCTGAAGTTTTCCCTTGCACAGTGCTGAAGGGGGAGCTTAATCTGCATTACTTTATTAGCAGACCTCTGCTTCAAATTCAGTGTGGAATTTCTAGTGATATTTAGAGGATAGATTTACAAAAGGTTTTATGTATTCTAGGAAATGTTTCTGGGACAAATAATGTTCAGTAAAACCTTTTGATATAGTTGTGTGCCTGCAAAAGCTTGTTTGTTCCAAGACCTTGTCACATCACCTTAAGGATTCAGCTCAGCCATACGAGAATTTTGTTTGCATGCCACCTAACGTTGGAAATACTCTAATGGTATGTGCCTACATTTTCTACATATGGGCATGAATATTTTCAACAGTACTGGATACTGTTAGATGGTAACATCTAATCTGTAAATGCTCATAGGATTTACAAATGAGATGTTTTGTCTAGCATAGTAAGTGCTGCTTGGTTGTGGCTGCTGACTTGATCCTATATAAATTAGCTTACAAAATGGGAAGCTTAGCCACTAACCACATCCTACAGCTGAAAAATAGGTGACTTCAAATCAAACCTTTTTGGTTTAGCTCAGAACAAGGATTCAGACCTCAGTCCTTTACTAGAAAGAGGACTTCCTGCATCCTGTTGAAATGTCATCATCACAGGGTAAAAGGTGGTCATGTCTCTAGTTTTGGGAGTCTGAGAATCTGTTGTTTTGGGAGTCTGAGAAAATATGGCTCAGTCATAACTGAGGAAGTATCTTTCAGAAGTTGTGTTCTGAGGATGTGGTGCTGGGTCTCATCCTTTTAGGTAGCATTTTCTACTGAACAGTTTAGAATCCTACAGGTTCCTGTAATGGACTGATGTTCTTGTAGTCTCATGTCCTGCTCAAAGCAGGGCTATTGTTGAAGCTAGGTGAGTTTGCTCAGAACTCAACTAGTTCTGTTATGAAAACTTACGTGATTGCCATTTCCCATGCTGCAACTTCTGTCCATTGCCTTTTGTCCTTTCTCTGTGCATCTCCAGGAAGAGTGACTTTGTAACTATCGATTAGGTAACTGAAGTTCGCTCCCCATGGATTTCTTTAAATGTTGTCATTCTCAGTTTGCCTTTTGTGACTCTTGTTAGTAAGTACCTTCCACTCAGATAATACTGACAGACGACTTAAAGGTGTAACTTGGGTTGTAACTCAGAGGCAGAAATGCTCCCAGGCCTTTCTTGTTTATTTAGCTCATAAATGGTTCTAAAAAACTTCTGGGTAGCTTTAGACATCAAAATGCCTGCAAAGTGTTGCACAAGACTGCACACTCTTAAGTCATGTTACTAAAAGGATTCTCTGTTCTCTCCTGAGCTTGTATGCAGTAATAACCATAGTCTGATGGACATGTTTTCTTTGCTGTCTTTAAATTTAACTCTACCTGTAAATTCTGCCTGAGAAGAAAAGATGGGTATATCCTGCCTTTGTGAAGAACATCTCAGTGTGATTAATGTCTGAGCTAGAATGTTACTTCGGAGGTTTTATCTGGCTTTAGATTCCCTCTGTGTACTTTCAGTTTTACAGAACTATACTTACGAATTTAAGGATATTAGGCTTTTTCATATGCAGACTTTGACATGTCAATGCACTCAGCCATCCAATTGTTTTTGCTCTCTTTTAATTAGACGTTATAGATTCCTTGCTATAAAGTGCCATCTGTTGAAAATTGTAAGTATTGTACATTCAATTGTTTGGCTTCTTTTCTACTTTCAATCCACGTACAGTTTTCTGAAGAATGACATCAGTCTGAAATATTGAATAATCCAGTAAATGTTGATTAAAAACGTCTTTTAGATACTGACATCTCAAAGCTGCTTTTGAAATTTTGATAAAAAAATCACTCAACTTTTAGCCTTTGTTTTAAGCAGTTTGTCAAAACAGTGTGTGCAGAAGTTCAAATGAGCTTACTGTTTTTCTCACAAAGGTTGTTTTCACGTGATGAATGATGTTTTTGCATGTAAAGGACAGTAAATCAAATTATTTATTCAGAAGCTTCATCTGGTATTCATTCCCACTTCAAACTGACTACTTCAGATTTGACTTTGGATGCAAATTATAAACTTTGAGGGAAATAGATTACTTTCCATAAATAAGTAATTTAAAGTAAAATAATTGTCTCTACAGTACAAAATGTAATGCTAGATGCTTCTGAAAATGAAAATTATCATACTGACTTTATTCAAGGCACATGCTACTCCACAGTGCTTTCAGTTGGTTCACTTGTATGTTTCTAAGCTTTAAGAGTCTGTTTGAACTGTAAGTGCTGGCTTTCATCAAAAGGTTTCCATATGGGTTCATGGACGGCAGAGTTGGAACCTGTGCACTGACTTGTTTCTAAAGGTTTAAAGTTAAATTAATCACTTGGTAGGAGCTTAGTGTAGGGGGGAGTCTCTGCGTAAGGCATATGTTAGATGGAAGCACAGTGTCTTGGCACACAGTAGTGAATTCATGGCTCATCAGTGGACAATCCAACGCTTGCCAGCATCACTTAAAGCTCCCAGGACTTTGCAGGGATGGGTATCAATGTTCATTGAGATGACGTTCTAGTTTGTAGCTTTCTTGCTTTGATATGCTTTTAACCAGGCCCTGTTTTACACTGTGGAGTCCTGTTGTAGCCATCTTTCCTGAATTGCCTCTCCTTTCTTAATGACATGAGGAAAAGACAAAACAAACTCTGTTCTGCATGAGTTCCATTTAAGTACATGTTCATTTATTATTAATCCTGGTATAGAAGGAATGTGATTCAATTCAGTCTTAACTCAGTGTATGTGTGTATCTGCATGCATACATATATATAGGCATTCAGCATTGTGCTGTTTTTGTATGTCAAACTTGTATCAAGAATAATACAGATAAATTCTCCAAATTGTCGCACTGGATATACTTTATGTAGGATATCAATTTCATAAAATGCAGAACTGCATGATAGAAAGCATAGATCATTCAAGCACTCCATCCACAAATCCATTTCACTTTGAAATGGATTTAAATGCTTCAACCCTGTAAGCACTTCTTATCCATTGCTCTCAAAAAAAAATTTCTAAAAAATCAACTTGTCTCAGATGTTTCCAGGGGATAATATTTGGCCTTGTGACAGTTATATATCATGTGACATACTAAGTCTAAAATGCAGGAGTTTTATTACTTTGGAAATGGGGGAATACCTGCTAGGGAGTGCACAGTATTTAACTTTTTTTTTTTTTTTTTTCCTCTGCAAAGGCTTTAGATAACCTTAAGTGTGACATTTTCACATGTGAAAATGTTAATGTTGTGGCAGTTTTTAATTATTTTACCATATTTAGCCAGAATTCCTAAGGAAATGAGGCTGTTGAGTTATCACTAACTTCTTGCCTTTCTAGCAATGTTGTCATCACCTTTTCCCCCACTACCACAACAATTTTAAATCCGTTGGCCAATTTCAGCTGAATCAGAAACAGACAGCCTTAAAAGATGCTGGATTCTTGCAAAATGTGTGGAATGAACAGCTGTAGGCATTTCCTCACTATAGCACCCCAAATTGAGGAAAAGGAGAGATCATCTCTCAGCCCTTATCCTGCAGTTTTAGTGCCCAGTACCTGAAGCAGTTGGTGCATGCTTAACTTCAGCTGTAGTACATATAACCTCTTACCTTTAGACTTTGATTAGGAAGCTAGGAAATGTGTGGAACTTAAGGGATAAGAGGTGCTGTCATAGAAGTGAACTTAGATTTCATAGACCTATGCCCTAGCGTTATCTTGAGGTAAGAAGCTTAGGAGACAGTGTATGTATAAAATATAAATGTATGAAGAGCCATGTTTTACTAGTCCTACATTGTAAATATCCAAGCATGTTTTCAGTGCTGCTTTTTTTTTTTTTTTTTTTTTTTAACTTGAGGAAATATTTCCCTTGTTCTTGTCCTTTTTCAGGAGAAGATCCCACACAAAGGATAAGGATGGAGTTTCCCCAAGTTTAATCCCAGGGTTAGCTGAAAGCACAAGGGCGTAGTATCAGCTTGTCATTGCCTCTGAAAATACACTTCTGGTTTAACCCATTTTCTAATTCAGTGAGTTCTGTTGCGAGAATGTTGATCCTAAAGAAAAGCAGAGTGTGAGCTTGAAAACACTGCTCTTAAAATTCCAGTTGAAATAATGGATATATTTCTATTGCTTACATAGTGTTCAATATGAATAGGCATATTTTTTCCACTGTGGCTGGGTAATTCAGCAAAAAGTTTTAATTAGTTCTTATATTCTGCTACAACCATCCTCCTGTCTATAGGGCAATAGAATTAGATGTCTTAGTTTATCTTATTGTGGTATTTGATTTACTAAGTTTGATGAAATGCTGAGCAGTTCTGCTGTAAGTTGTTGGGGTTTTTTTTGTTTTCAAATCTTCTTGGTAAATACTTGAGCAGTTGAGGCACAATGCAGATTTGGGTAGTTGCAACCTCTTCCAAAATGATCAGACTGAATAACCTGGAAATAAAAATACTGAGCTTTGTGAATGAAAATATACCTGTAAAGAGAACTTAGGTTTGTTTCAACAGTTCTGTTTCATAAGTGCATGTCTAAGCTCCTTGTGATAGTATGTTTATTACTTGTGAACTTAACCATGGAAACCAGAATTCTACATGACTCAGTCCTGCTTATAATGGTCAGCAGATCTTTACAGAGGGTGTTTGAAAACATCTTACGACTGCAGTCCCAAAGACCTTGTTTTTTATGCTTCTTGCCACTAGGTGGAAGAAGAAGGTTATCAAAACTATGCCTTGGTGCTGCTAGCCTAGTTGTCCCTAGCCAGATCCATTTCTTCTTACTATGTCCTTGATTTCAGAAAAAAGATGTTTCGGTCAAGCTGATGGTGGTTTATTTTGATTTTTGAGACATCTTTATCAAAATAAACACTATGCCACTTTGTGTAGTTACAGTTCTAGTATTTCTTTTCCTACATGAGTGTTTCTACAAATAATTTTGAGACCAAAACCAGAAGATAAATTCCATGAATTGTCAGTCTGTAATATAAAAGATAGTGTTATGATACACAAATGATTTTTTTTTTCTAACAAATTTCTTGGATAGTCTCTTGCAAACTTTCCACAAAGGCTGTATTTAATTCTGAAGGAATATTTTTTTAAAATACAGCCTGTTTTGTAGGAGGTGGTGCACCTCTTCAAGGGTGAGGCTTGAGTGGTGCGAACACTCTGGAATGAAGTTTAGAGAAGAATGTGAGAGTGTGAAAACTGTAGCTTAAGAGGGACAGAAAATTGTTGTTCTTCAGTGCAAAAATGCAAAAAGAAAGTTTTCTTTAAAGAAACTGTGAGCAGTAGTGTGTCCTACTGGCAGAAGTGATTTGTGTCTTAAATGCAAAGATGGAGCAATTCAGGCCATCAGGTATGGTAGGTGATAAAATCTAATACTGCGTGTAGTGACACTGCATAGTGGGACTTCTTAATGCAAAAGCTCTGAATGGAACTAAAATTTTGCTCATGTCTTTGTATATTTTTAAATAATCTTCTCTAATATGCCAGGTCAGATGTTAGAGCTGGTAAACTCTAACTTCGTGCTGGATTATATATGTTTCGTTTGTCATGGCTGGCATAGCTACTGTATTATCTGTTCTAGTTAACTCATGAGAAATGCCAGTCAGTTAATATTCATACTGTCCAGCACTATGATGATACAATACTGATGAATGGGATGTTAAGTACTATGTTGCTTGCTGTTCCTTTTTTCCAGGTTGAGGTGTTTTGTGCCTCTGAAAGGCACAGCTGAGAACGTTTGTGGTATTTTAAATTCCAACCATGTAAAATACTTACAAAATATGAACAGCACAGTGCATAATTTGCTGCACATAAAATTTAAAACTATTCTTTCACGCTGCCAGAGCCATCTCTGAAGTGGACTTCACTGCATTTAATTATAATAAGTTTATAATAATGCTACTGAAGTTTGATAGTTAACCTGCATTTGTTTTATTGCTGATTCCTCCCTTTTGCTTTCAGTGAGTGCTTTAGTTTACTACAGTGTCTCTGAACAGTGCTTCAGCACTGGGAAGTGCTTTAAGTCTGATTATAGAACCCTTATTTACAGTGGTTGTATAAACAGCTATACATGTGCTCATACAAATAGTCCCAGTGAGATCAATGCAACAGTTAACATCAAGTGTATCACAATTATGCCTTTTTCCATCTACTTGTCTATCTTTTGGAATACAAAATCAGTATTATCAGGAGCATTCAGTTCTAGAAGCTAGTTCTATCTGAGCAGACTGCTTGGCACTGCTTGTTTTCTTTATTCTGGTTTAAAACAAGCAAAAGCCTTAGCTGCAGGTTCTGTGGGAGGATTTTAAGTGATGGTTCAGGAGGCACTGTTTGTATCCACACTAGCTATGAACATACCAAAATATGTTCATGATTCATTTTCAGAAATAATGCTATAGACTACCACTGAGTGTGTGTGTAAATACCCTCTGCCAGTTATGTAGTTTATTTGTGAATACAAATGTTTTCTTACACGTGGTAAACCAGAACTAACTAAATTGTGTTAAAATAATGCTGAAATAAAATCTATGTTACTGTGCCTTCACTACTGTTTTAAATATCAACCTAGCCAGACTAGTTCAGTGGCTTTCTTAGTGTATGCAACAGATTCTTGAGGAGAAAAAAAAAAGGATTTTTCAGATGTCATCTCTGTAAAATACAGAACTTCCCTCTGTAGGACACATTTTTTGCCAGTTTATCTTGTCTTTCCTTTCATGAATTTGTTCACTTGAACTCAGTCATTGCAGGCATTGAAGTTTATGTATCGGTGCCGGTAGTAGCTGTCATAAAATTATTCATCTCTTTAATTCTAGGCAATGTAATTGTTTGCTATGATCTTACTGCTGAGTTTGCTTCCATCGGCAAATTAAACATTTTGGAAACTGGTACTTCCTCAGTGCTTTATAGCTTATACGAGCCATGGTATTTAGATTTAATTGTGCCTGGCACTTTAAATAATTGGTTATTGTTTTAAAGTTGTGTATTACTTTCCTAAACGTTAACAGGGTGGTCTGTAACCTCTTATGCCAGGTATCTACTTCAGACCTTTTTTAATGTCAGCAAACTCCTTAGCTGTTTCAAAGGAAGGTAGTTCATGATGTCAGAAGACAAAAATGTGGTCTTGTACCTCCTTAAATTCTTATGACTTCTGGAATGAAATCTTGAGACTTGGTGAGAGGTCCATATTCTTGTCAGGAGGAATCTTTGTAATCTCTGTGAACAGCTTTTCAGAAACTTCAAAAGAGCTTTTTGCAGCTTGACAGGTAAATTCTCTGAAGGTTCTGCTGGGAGCAGGAATACACCACTGGCAGGTAGAACTGCCAGGCTCGAACTTGTTCAATGTTGCGCAGTCTTTCTGCCTCCCAGTGACAGGTTACATGATGAGGAATGCTCTTTTTTATGAGCATCCACTGGTTAGGCTAGGGCTGTCTTCAGCCTGGAAGAGTTAGTTTGAGGATGTGGTAGAGAGCTACAAATTGATGCATAGTTTGGATGAATGAAACTGTAAAGAAACTGGATGGGGGTTGACTTGGATGGACCATCATATGGAGTGCCACACAAAGAGCAGAGAAAGGTGGTACTTTTCATAACATACTGCCACTGTGTGTTTGAGAAGTTTCTATGGACTCAGTGGGAGACTGGGAAAGCTGCTTGGAAGAAAGATAGGGTTTTAAGTATATAAAATCAGGTTAAAGAAATCCCCTCAGCTGAAAATAATTGGATCTTGGGAGTGTTGTAGGATAAGCATATGCTTTCTTTGCTTCCTGTTCTTACTCATCTTCAGACATCTACGTATGGATAAAGGCCACTGTGCTAGGTGGATTCTTGGTCTGAAACACTGCAGCTATTCTTGTATTTGGAAACCCAACTGAAGGAATTGTTTTGTAATTCCCTGCAGTTGTTTCTCATTGCTTATAAGTTATACTAGAACTGTGTGTTACAACTGATGGTCAAAGCAACTCTTCTTGCTGATGTTCTCAGAAATCTCATACTAAACCAAGATAACGAGAAGTGGAAGAAGAAAGCTGCCAGAATTCAGGAAATTGGGAAGCTCAGTCTTAGCTATTGTGGGATGAGCGTGAACCATAAAATGAAGAGGGGATGGGAAACACAGGCTGAGACATGGAGCTATGAAGGAAGACTAATTCTGGGAAAAGTTTATAAAATGTAACAGCAGCTGGACAAGAAAACAAAACGGGATGGCTGAGGATACATGGTTGAAAAACTAAGGGAAGGTACAGAAGAGTAGACCTGGCCTGGCAAAACATCCAGAAGAGTCAAGGGAAAGAGCTTTGAGAGAAAAGAGCAAATGGAGATAGGGCCGGGAAAAAAAAAAAAAAAAAACAGGAAAAAAGTTCATGACTTCTACAGGATGTTCTCTTTAGATCCAAGAATACTTTAACATTCTATTGCTCTTAGCGGATCAGTGTGAAAGCCAAGTGCTAAATTTGTTTTTTGTAGTCTGGTGGACTATGAAGAGCATAACTAGCCTCTCATTGGTATTGCTTTTAACCTGTACTGGAGACTTTAACCTGATGAATAAAGTTATAGAGGTGGTATGTGAGCCAGGATGGGATTACATTTAGTGGCCAGTTGTGAAAAGTTAGGTTTCAGTGACTTAGCAAATATCACATGAAAATTCTGTGCTAGAGGAAGAAATACAATTTCATTTATCAATATATCATTCAAGTTATTGAACTGTGATTCCATCTTTTTAGTTTGGTTGTGTGGGTTGTTTGGTTGGGGTTGGTTGGTTTGTTTGTTTGTTTGTTCTGGATATTCTTCCCAGCTTCTGCAATAAATGCAGAAATCTTGCTGGTAAGAGATTCGTTCCCTGCACACTGTCCCTCATGTGAAATGAGAGTACAGAATAAATGTGGTAGTTCATGTGGTATATGTAGTTCAATGTGGTGTAAGATCATATATTCATAGACAAGAAGCTAAATGTGAAATATGGGGCTGCAGAAGTACTTGGTCACTTCTGAACTCTTGAGTAGTTTTTGCCACGGTGGCTTTTTATGCTCCTTTATTGTTCTTTGATGCATCCCTTCAATCACTTCTACAGGCTGTTTTGCCTTGAGGACAATAGGTGAAGTGATACCAGTATATCACAGATCACTGCTCAAACTAGTGTTAATGATGTTTTCTTTATATTGTTAAATAGATCTGGCTATCTTATTTGAATTTTTAAATTGTTAATATAATGTGTAGAGAGGAAGAGAGTCAAATCTTCCTTTAAGGGACCTCGTACTTCAAACTCTGTTGGGTCATGCAGTAATATTGTTCTTTGGGTAGGAAGTGGTGACTACATTATATCTATTCAGATGCTATTGATGAGATGGTCATTAGTGAAATCTTTGGGATGAAAGATTGTTTTGAAAGTTGAGTGCAGGCTGCTTCTTAAAAGGGGGCACTTTGTCTTGCCAGTGCCTCTGGCTTAATAACCCTTTTGTGCTCACAGTAGAATTTTTCCAGCCACAAGGTGAGTCAGTGTAGATAACAGCTCCGTCTATAATGAAGCAAACAAGCCCTTTCTCCACCCAACCCTGACTCCAGGTCCTCTCTCTAAAAGGAGGAAAAAAAAACCAACACCAAATTACCTGCAAAAACTCTAAACCAAAATAAACTTCAGTTGAATGAGTATTAATGTAAAGAAAGGAACATAGACATGGACGTTGGGTCAGGGAAAAGTGGTAACTACTACAGTTTAAGGTATTGGTGTGTGTAAAGCACTTGCTTCCTTTGAAGGAAGGGGATTTTTTTATATACTGGAAGTTCCTTAAGACATGAGTCCATTTCCACATGTTGCGTCTCTGAGGTGTCAAGACTTACTGAGATTTAGCATTCAGGATTGGAAAAGAATATCAGAGCTTATGAGAAGTGGAAATTTATTTTTTTTATTTCTGCACCTGTTTAGTTTTAATAGAGAAATAAATTGTCTGCTTTCTATCTCAGTTAATCTGTGGATTTGATGCTTGGGTGAGGCTCTCCAGATTAATTAGCAGATTTAGTAAATAATATAGGGAAAAGTAATCACATTCTGCATGTGTTAGTATCACAGTGCCAAGTCTTTATTTTCATCCTCCTGAGTCTACAATGCCTGAAGTGCTTAAAATCATGATAGCATTCTTGTAAGATGTGTAATTTATCTGTTAAAATGGGGACTATTGCACAGATTGCATCACAAGCATTGCCTGTTTTCACACAATTTTCTGTTCACTGTAATGTGAGATGCTGAACTTCCCTCTTTGCTTATTAACAACGTTCCCATCCATGATTCTTAAATGTGTTCTGAAAGCCCTCTATAGTTTTCAACGTCTGTTTTTTCTGCTGAAATCCATTTTTTTCCTGATTAGCAAGACCAGAATAACCTCCTTAAAGTAGAACTTTGTTCAAAGATCTGTGCAACTTCTCTCCTTTCTCAGTTTAGCTTGTCTATCAACATCTCAAAACATTGGTTTAGCCATTACAACCCTTAAAATTGGATTTTAGAATTGTCTGCTCTGTTTAAACTTCATGAAACACCTCCTGTATTTTTTTCTCCACTCAGGGAAAGATGATTTAATTAAAAAATGATGGTGCTAACTGACAAATTTAATGATTCTTTTAAAATATTGAATATACTGCTCTTAAAACCAGGCATTTATAGGTATAAGTTAATTGTCTAGTTTTTTCAGCAGCTGTACTAATTATGGTCATAAGGACTGGACTGTTTAAAATAAATTCTGGGTATTATACAAGATGAGTTTTTTGTTTTTCAGTAGGCCACATAATGGGAGACACCTAGCATTGCTTTCACATTTTTTGACACTTGTGGTCTCTTCTAACTTAGTTGTGATGTTCCCTAAGCCATATCAGTAATAGAATTAATTGTGGATGGTTGTGTGTGTTTCAGCATCTAATTAGAACACGCTAATTACAAGCTGTTTTGTGAAGCCTAGTTTCCATTGGATTTGTGTTCCATGTTCCCTGAGCCCTTCTATCTGCATTAGAAATCACTTAAGAATCTTAGGTCTTGTTAGAGGAGTGACAGTAAAGGAGCTTGTGATTGCTGTCAGACTCTGATTGAGCTGAGTATCAGTCATCTGTTTCTCACAAATGGAAACAGGAATATGTTGAGATTTTTTTGGTGAAAAGGTTAACTGTTTCTTTGCTTGCACGCATATCATCAGCTTTCAGTAAGGCCTACAAGCCTTCATTTGATGTCTTAGGAGGTTTTTTGAAGCAGAAGATAGTCTGAAGCTCTTCACATTTGTTTAAGCTCCATTAGTGCTGTTATTGAAGATTATTTTTATATCTAAGGGTTAAAAGTTGGCAGAATGTGAAGTGATGTGTGGGTCCGAAAGGCTGGGTGTTAGGAGACATTGCACACTGGAAGAGCTATATTTTTAAGACATCAACTGACACCACCTGTTACCCACCTGTTACCCACCCTGGAATATTTATGTTTATGATAAGATATGTCAGGCCATAAGTTGCAGTGAATAGTACCATACAGCACAGAATGCTCATTTGGAATCAAGCAGTCTTGAGTGCAAATAAATTTGAAAACTGAAACCAGAAAACTCTTACCAAAGTTCACATGGGGTGTGAGAGAGAATCTGTGGTAGATGAGAGATTGTAATTTCAAATGTCCATTCCAGTTTTGTTAAATCAACTCTGTTGTTCCCAGAAAACTCTGCTGGGATTGCCTTGCTATAATGATTTGCATAGTGATTGGATTTAAAGTATATAAGCATCTGTAGTCTGAATCAAATTTGGGCCTAATTCTGAGATTTGCTGAGCAGCATCTGCAAGCCTGTGATCAGCAAGAAATCCAATTTAGTATTCTAGGAATTGTGGATACTTCCTTTCTGACAGGATCAGAGCTCTTGACAGTTACAGAGCCATGTCACTAAAAAAACCCCACCACAAACATACAAATTATATACCCCAATCTTTATTATGAACCAAGAATTCTTTGTCACATAATTAAAACATACTGCTTACAAACATCTCCCCAGAATGTAGTTTCTTATAGTTTTGTTTTCTGTGCTCCCTGTGCCATTCTGTCCTCTGATGTCTATCCTAAGCAGAAGACAGTTTATTCCTGGAGCTATGCACACACTATTGGGGCTGATGGGTGACCTGCTTGATATGCTGGGTACATGCATCAGCTGATTTACTAGCAACTGCATATTAACCAAAATGCAAATGACTGAAAATTGTACCCCTGTTTACTTTATAGAGACAGTAACTGGAACCTCCATGTACCTATTTGCTGTCTTTTTCACCACAAAAATTGTAAAAGCTTGTTTATTGTTAATGCATTCCCCCCCGCCCCCATTTTAGATGAGGTTACTCTATGGATTCAAAAATAATTAGAACAGGACAGATAAGTAGCACAACTACATAAGCTTCACTTTTGGAAAATGAGACAGAAGTTCTTATAGCTGCCGAAAGACAGGGCCACTGCAGAACCTCCAAGGTTAACATACCTTTACTAGTTTTGTCAATAGGAATTTATATAAACTATCATTCACTTCAGTTTTGAGTAGGTGAAGTTATAGCTTAGTTTCTGTAGCAGACATTGCACTGATCCTGAGGTGGTTGATCGCTGAAGCTTCACTTGCCTTAAAGTTTGTATATGGAGTTTTTTACCAGTTACATACAGTGTGATGAGCAGTTAATAAAATGAATACAAACATCTGGTCCTCGAATTTGTTTCCCTGTTAGTAATTAGCTTCTGATGGAGCAAAAAAGTTAGCTGATGAAGTTTTGATTTATGCTCTGTATGTCTGTGCATAATTTAAATTCAGATACTATTTTAATTTGAACTGGTAACTGTTGCAGTCATTTGCATGAGGATAAAAGACCACTGTCTTTGTGGTTTTTGTTATGGATGGAAAATTAGGATAGATCAGCCAAGTTGCTGACTGAAGAAGAGGTTAGATATGAAGTTAAATTCAGTATTTAATGACTCTGAGCTTGTTTTAACATTCTAATTGAAATTCTGTTTTCAGGTGATTTTGTTTGACTGAATATAGAGGAATCCTCTCTGGAGGATACTACTGTTCAGTGAGTAGTATCCTGCAAGGATAACGAAATGCCATCTGAAACCAACTCTTTCTTGTTTCCTCTCTTGGCATTATTATTTCATTTTCTCAAGAGTTAAGGGGCAGCTTATTTGTGTTCTTATCCATGAGATCAGAGAATTTTCAGGAAAAATAACTTCAGAATGATCAGGTTTTTGGAAAGACATAATTCACATTGTTTTCATGTGTTCGTAGACTCATTAATTAAGAACTGCATTTCCATTTAATTTACACAATAAAACCAGACTGCATTCTTGAACTTTTACTGAATTAAAGTCAGACTAATGGAGAAAGTTTTCTGCAGACAATGCTCCTCTCTTCTATAATTTTCAACTACATATATGAAAAAAGGTAGTTATTTACATGGAAAAAACAATGAGTAAGGAAGTCTTAGTGAGTTCTGGGTGTGTTTAGTGCTTAGAAACAATTGAGATCCTTGTGAAGAGAGTTCAGGACAACAGATTGTAAATTTCCCAAAATACTGACAAAATTCTCCATTAATAGGAGGCAATAATTGGATTATAAATAAGTTGGATACAGGTAACTGGGTACAATGTCACTGACTTCATAGTTATTCATGTAAATGCAGCATTTCTCTGTAAATCTTGCTTGGGATTAAGTTGTGCCTTGCTGTAAATTCACAGGAGGAAATGGGGCCCTCGTCCTTTCTTCTTGCTAGCTACAGTGATGAGAGTGGTTCCCAGTAATCTGCTGTTCTGGCTTCTTAGCCAGTAAGTAGAAAGTTGATGGTTATAGATTTTCATCCAGTCACTAAAGTATCACGATGAGTCGTGAATAAACAAGTGAGTACATGGGTTGAAAAGACATAGTATTCTGATGTTAATGGTAGAGAAGTAAAAGTACATGATTTCATATTTGTATGTTAACCATCCTGCCCACACATGTACCTTTTCACATTAAAAAGAATTTCTGGAATAAGAAAATTAGGTCTAAAATGTTTTCCTTGGTAGGTCACTTTTAAAACAGATTTGGTTCATCAATTTAGTTGTCTAATAAGACTTGAGGATTTTTTAAAGCTAGGATTTAGAAATGTTTTTCTGAATTACTTTATATATAACATCACTAGGCAGAAGAAGACTTTTAAATCAAAAAATGCTTACTTATACATGTTGCCTTATTTTAAGTGGAAAATGAGTTATTTGAGCTATTTTTGAGAGTAATTTTTTTCAAGAACAATATAGCATAAGACCCATGGATATGTAAAACTGATATTTAATAATAAATTCACACCTTGCCAACTATTTTACTTAGTAGGTTTCCATATAAAGTATACTATCTTTGAGGTTAAATGCAAGTAATTTTTTAATGATGTAAAAATAGATGAGCACCATCATGGTAAAATCAGTTCTTCTAATATCTCTTCTTTTAATGTTTTACACAGTTTTTCATTTACAGAGAGGTTTGCAAATTGATAATCATTGCTCTTTTTACCATCTTCCCCTTTATGTTGTGTGTTGTTTTTTTTTTTTCTCCTTCTGGTTACTAAAACCTGTACATTTCACTTAACTTGTTTTAGTGTCTTAAATCATTGAAATAATGCACTTTGAGTAATGACAGGATGCCTCCATATCCCTTAGAAGTTGGCTCAGGTTATCCAGTTAATCAGAAAAATGTTCTGTGGATATCTCTTTATATTCAAGTTTATACTTAAGCTTTATGAAGTGAAGACCAAAGCTGTTTTTTTTCCTATTAATTTTCAAAAGTCCAGCCTCACTTTAACACATTGTGCAGACTACAAGTACATTTTTTTCAATAGCTCACGCTTTCAGTTAACTGCACGTTTAAGTTAATGTTTTTGGAGTAATAGGATTTCTGTAATGTATGAAAACTTTGGCAGGTAGATTTTAGAATGTTTGTGTGCTTTAATGAAGAGTATTAAGACAGAAGTTGTGAGAATGGTTGTGTGTGTAATCAAGACAGCAGAAACTTTAGTTGATTATAGTCTTTCATTATACTTTTAAGGTTGTAATCTGGCTCCTGTTGAATTAAATGACAAAACTCATAGTATTTCACCCTGTGTATCAAAATGTTTCTTGTACTTACGCAGCAATCACTCCTTTCCTGTTTTGGTTATGTGTTTTTTTTGTGGCTTTTTTTTTTTTTTTTTTTTCATTTTAAATACCACTGCTGTTAATACAAATACACTGCTGCTGCTGTTGAGGTAAGGATTAGTATGGTGGCTATCCCAAAGTGAGTTACTAACTTGATGCTTTTTTTTTGCAATATAACAAAAGGACCTGTCTTCAGTTGGGCAGGTGAATTAGTTACAATTTTGTCATCTCAGGCTAGTCTGAGGCTTGCTTAGCCATTTTTCTCTGATTTGGAAGATAAACAACAGTTTCTTCCATGATAGACTAAATTACCAGTAGCGATTGGAATTTATGCTGTAGTATATCCAGTCATCCAGTCAGGACCAAAACAGAATTTTTCTGAAAATGCCAGTTTGGCTGACTTGGGTATGTTGGGTTTTTTTGCATATAGAGGGGAGATTTTTTTTTTTTTTTTAATTGCCACAGGATATGCAGCCATAATTGATAGGATTGAATGCAGTATTGTGGCAGAAGAACAGTCTTCAGAAGTAAAATTTCTGGCAATAAACTAGGTAAACTTGTTTTGTCTAAGAACCTACTCTCTGCAGAATGTATAATGAAGCAAGTGAGAACACAAAATCTGTGAGAGGGGAAGAGTATACTTCTGCAGGTGGTCTTTGCCTTTTGCAACTCAGTGTTTGATTTCATCTAAAGCTTTTCTCTATATCCCTCAACCACAGATTATATGGAGGTACTCTTACATGTATCTGCAGCGTCTTGTGTCTGTGTAAGTGCATGACGTAAGTAAAATGGGAGCCTGCTGTTAAATATTCTTTGTCATCCATCACTTTCTGTCCTGATGGGTTCCTGTTATGTTGTTGCAGGTATTGTAAACCCTAGTCATGCAGGGACGAAGGCTAAAGAGAAGGGTAGTTTTTCTCATTTATCTTAATTTTTTATATTTGTCTGTAGTTAGACAACATGGTTGGACAACTTCATGATTGTCCTTTTATTTTTAATGAGTCTTTGAAAAAGCTGTAGAGGAAAAAAGTAGCACCTTTGTCAGTACTGTCTACACTAAGAGTGCATTTAACACTGAAAAGCGGTTGTCTTTTACCGTGATAGTGGTTTAGACAAACGATAATCCAAAATGTCTGTACACACTGTTTTATAAGATTAATATGTAGAAACTAATTTATACCCTTACATTAATGCTGAATTGGAAAATTGGTGGTTTTCAACTGAAAATTTCAAATTGAAACTAAAATGGTACCACTGAACATTTTGATAGAAGGCCTGCACTTTTCAGTTTACATATAGACTTTATGAAGTACTTGTTACTGGCACATAGAAGTAACAGAACTGTTTAGAAATTAATGTCACTGTAACTTGTAAGATAATATGGTGCTCCATTTAATAGCACCTGTACATCTGTTTTTGTCAAAAGCTGATCCTTATTGTATTCACAAACTTTTGTCTATAAAGCACAACAGTCTGTGATGATTCAGCTGGATGTGTAGTCCCAATTGCTGTTTCATTTTGCATTGCCCAGTTATATTAAGATACCTAAAAATGACTGTAATGATAATTTTCTCACTTAAGGCATTGTTGATATTACCACAACTATTTTCGTAGCAAGCATGAGAAAAAAGTTCTTGTATTGTCAGTCCCCATGTGCAATCTCAAATGGGAGAGGAGGAGGTATATAGGAATGGCACTAGTTTGGAAGATGTTCTGAACAATCTGTTGTATCCAGCAGGAATTACTACTTAGTTAATTTAGTGGAGTTTGATCTCTAACAAAACTGTCACATATTTCTAAGTATACTATTGGTATGGCAGTTTGAAGAAATCATATGTTAAAATACGTTAAAAATTACAAAGATATCAAAATCAGTGTCTGTATTTCAACAGGTACACTTTAATGCTTGCAATGATAACATTCAATAGTTCTTTTCCATAGGTAATCTTCTGTATTTCTCAAATTTGTATGTTGAAACTTTTGTTGGGGAATCAGTTGAATAATCCCTAAATCATAAATAGTCATGAAGTAGTAGAGAAACTTGGAGATCCTTGTTTGAGTAACACAGATAATGAAAATATTTTTGCATATTTGAGAATGCTTTAGTTCAAAGTACTTTGCCTATATCACATTACAAATGAAGTTGAAATTTTAATGACTTTCTTTTAAATGCCCTGCAAAGGGATTGCTCTGCTACAGAAAGTGGATGTAAGCTGGAGCAGTTGGAGTGGTGCATCATTTATTCATTGAAAGTATTTGCCACATGAGAATAATGAATTCCGTGTTATCCATGGATATGTGATTGGAAGAAGAGATTGAACTGGGTCAGGAGCCTGATCTGTGAGTATGAACAGTTTCTTTTTGCCAGTAAAGCAAGATTGGGCTCTGAGGCCACTGAAGTCTGGAAAGAAGTTTTTTCCTTTTGACTTTAATAGGTGTTGGATTACATCCAGAATGGAATGTCATCTGGACTGTCATCTGCAATGGGACTTTTCAGCTAATGAGAATACAGAGCATCCTATGTAAGTTGATTATTTGCATACAATTACAAGGAATGAATGTTCTAGAGGAAATGTAACAGCTGTATGCAAACAAGTTGCAGAGAACATAGTTGGCTGTATTCTTTCCATGTGGGAACACATTGATTTCAAAGCCCCAAGGCTGATTTATAGTGCCTGGTGGTCCTGATTTCAGGACTTAAGCAGGCTGTTGTTAGAGAAAAAGCTCTGTAGCAGCTTTTCCTTCATTTCAGGCTTGGTGTTTCTCTAGTACCTCGGAATTTTCTGTCTGCTTGAAGGACCCTAGGTGGTCTCTGTTTAACTCTGTTGTAGCATGTTTTCCTATTCACTATTGTAGCAAAGGAACTGGAAATTGCTCTGTCCCTGCCAAAAAAATGTATTTATTTGCTGCTTTAAAAAATTTACTATTTTGATATCTAACTACCTGATGAGTGGGAATATAATAGCATTCATATTCTTAATATTATGTAATATTACTATACAATTGTTGTTATACTAGTTCAGTTAATGCCAATAAGCTCTTGATAATTACTTGCAAAACCAACTCAAAACCTCATTGCATTTAAAGCAAAATTGAATTTTGCTGCCCTGAAATGTGTGGTCGTGACAAAGTTGTATCTGATGAGATACATGTGTGGCCTTGAGTAACATGTTAAACTTGCAAGTGGCTCCATATGAAAGCCAAAGCCTATGACTTCTGGTTTTGTCACATGCGAGAGAATTTAATTTTGAAGTGTAAATTATAAGTGGAACACATAACATTTACTTGTATGCTGTTTTCCTGTTCCTTATTTTCTCCATTAGTTATCATTTGGTGTATTTCAAAACACTAAGTCAAAATTGGAGTCTGGGAGAGATCTGGGAACCAGCTGCCTTACTATTGTGGGTACAGATAAATCAGTTCCTACTGTCAAGTAATGACTAAAACTACTTGAAAACAAACATCTAGTCCAGATCACTGCAACGGTGTTGTCTTATGTTGAAAGTCACATTCAGGCAAATGAGCAAGTTCTATCATTTAAGGGGCTACACTTCAAGTACTACTTAAGTTTTGTATTGATTGCTATAAATTATGACTGTGGAAGGATAATTGGTGCTTTAAACTTCTCTTCCTGGGCACAACGTGCTTTCCTAAAACATCCTCTTAGCAGAAAATATTTGAAATTATTTTAACCAATCTTTTAAGTAGTGGCGGTATTCATATTGTGAAGCTATAGCTTAATCTCTCAAATTCAGAGAGACTTGGTTCATGTTCCTTTACCACCAGCTGTAAAACCATGGTTTTTTTGTGACTAGTTGAAACATTTATTTATGTGAAGAATAGCTGCTGCCAGCTTTCATTTTTTTTCAACTGTGAGTAAAATTGTTTTCCAGAACATCAAAACATTTTGCAAAACATGATTTTTGTTTTTTAGTTAGTCATACTTGGTAGTCACAAAAGCTGTTATAACTAATCCTCTTGTAGTGAAGGAATAAGCCCTTTGTAACAGCTACAGTTTAATTATAGCCACTGTGCACCTGTTCCTTTTGGATCCAGATTCTGACTTTGCAGATTTTCATGTAATATATTTCAGAGTGACTCTTGGGAATGATCTTGTGGAGCTGCTAAAATTGGATTCTTTCCAGTGGCAGAAATGGAATGCTCTCTAATGAGATTTTCAGAATAATGGAGAGGCTGCATAGGTTCCTCACTATTTGTAACATGCATAGAGGTATATAATGGTAAGTAAGATGACAGTGTTTAGGAACTGTTTATTCGAGACAGTCCATAACTTATGGTTCATGATAATGAGTTAACTTTTCTTAGATCCAGGTGGATTTTACAGAATTTATGTGTTCTGGAGTGTTCACTTTTCTTTGCTCTAAATAGAACCTTTAAGATGAAACTCAGTAAAGAATAAACTGATTCATGAAACATGTTACCCAAAAAAATAAAAGCATGACTTCTCTGTATAGACAGTCATATAATGTTTTTAGTAACTCATTTTTAGAGCATGGATTTTATAGCTGAAAAATACAGTTAATAATAGACCTTCTTTCAATTAAAACAAAAATTACTGTTGACTATTACTGAGCATTGCTGGATGTTATTGTTCTATCAAAATCCAGGTGTTAGTATCATTACAAGTAATGAACCAGCCGATGATAATCTGTTTTGCTGTAGTTAGGAGCACCTTTTCACTGTGACCTTTTATCTCTCTCTCTGCAGTTGAGACCATTCCCCTGGTGATGCGGTTCCTGCAATGTGTGGGTCAGTTTTCCAAGAGGAACAAAAAACGGAAACGTGTTTAGACATGTTGCTGCATTATCTTGTGTACTACGGTTTGGGTCAAACCTTGTCTTGGGTTCAGTACACTTCTCTTCAAGCCAGCTGTGCGATAGAGTGTGGCTTGAAGTCTTAAAGCATTCTCTGAAATTCCTTATAGTGCCACTTTAAATGTAAGTTTAGGAACTTTAAATGAAAGCGTGTTAAGTTTTCTTTGCAGAGTGTTATTAACTAGAGGGATTCTGGATTAATTTAGCAGCCAGGTCTGTTCTTTCAGCCATAAGCCATGCTGTCAGGGAAACTTAATTACACTTTAAGTGGGATGCAAATGAGTTGTGACACTACATCATTTCACATGAAAGGTTCATTACTTACATTAACTGCACAATGCTCTCTCCTAAGCATAGGGCTCATTACAATTTTTCTATTTTTTAACATGGCTACATCTGAGTATGGCTTTTACTTTTAATGTGTCTTTTCTTACTGCATGTCCTTTCTTTAATCGTTTAAGCTTTAAGCTGTTGAGTTTATTAAATGAGTTGAACCTGAGTAGCATAGAAGATAGTAAGATAAAGCCAGACTTTATAGGCTTTCAAAACTCTCACTTTGAATTCGTTTGTCCTCTTCCAGAACTGTTGCATGTACTTTGATGTGAAAAACTATCTCCCTTAGTAGGTATGGATATTTCTCTCTTCTTTCCCAGAAAAATTAGAAGAAAATGGATGCCATTATTCTTAGTGATTTACCATATTCATTGGATCATGATAAATAACGGTGATTCTTTTACAGTGGCTTTATAATGACTTAAAATTAAGGAATTTTGATTCATTGTTGGTCATTCTCAAGTGAGAAAGTAACTTATAACAGTATGTCTCAAACTCCTAGACCAACTCCGTAGTTGCTTGGTAGGTTTGTGCTATCAGTCAGTTGCGCCTATACTGGTGAAACAGGTCAAAAGGGTATTTGTTGGAAGCAGTGCTTAGTTGTCTTTAAGTCTTAATTCACCAAAAGACTTAATTTTCATCTTAGTGCTTCTCTACATAATGTCCTCTTTCTCCCTTTAAAAAGGGGAGGAGGTGTGTGGGAGAGAATCTTGCTTTTCTGGCACAACAGTGAATAACCATTTAAGTCCATGAATTATTCTTTCTTGCAAGAATATCACATCAGTATCGACAATTATTATAGGATATCCCTCAGGCTTTATTGTCAGCTTTCATAGTACAACCAATTAATAGCACTTGAAATAGCACTGAAGTTGTCTATTCTCAGGAAGTCCTGCAAATATACTTGGTAAGAAAATAAATCTTTGGGCTTATTTTATTATCAGTAAACTTACTTTGTTTGCAAGACACTGAACTAGATTCTAGTTAAACCTTTTATTGCTGCTTAGATAGGGTCTCAAAGGCAAGACTCTCAGGTACTATTATCACTTCACTGCTAATTTAATAATTGCCAATTAATCTAATAAACCCCATTCCATTTCACTGAATTTAGTGCTCATGAAAAATGCCAACATGATATCCTTGAAAATATCTGGCAATCCAAGGTCAGTGTTTTACTGCACCTGTCTTTTGTATAAAGAACAACTTTATTGCCAATTCCCTTGCGTTCCTGAGGAACATGCTGTAACCCTGGCTGCAGAGGGTGAAACAAGGATTCCATCTCAGTGCTGACGCAGGCTGTTGTCAAGCAGAGTCTGAATTCATGCTTTGGTAGCATCAGTTATCCTGCTGAAGTCAGGAGGGTCACGATGGAACGGAGTGGGACTATTCCTTGAAATCAATGGGCCTTCCCTAGGCCTTAGTTTCATTATGACTTTGGTGAAAATGATACCTGAAAAGTTCTAATGAAAAATTTATTAGGTCAGTAGTCTACCTCAGCCCTAATTTTATGCATCTCTGAAGTATGTATATCAATGGCTCATTAACTGCAAAACTGCAATTTTAAGAAGGGTATCCAAGTTCATAAACACTGTTTGGCATGCTGCTGTGGACCTAAGCAACAAAACAACTTGCTTTTCCTCAGGGGGACCTTGGGTATCATCAAGCTGTCTCTTAATTTCATATCTCTGCCTTCTATTAGATTAGAACACAGAAAAGTTGAGATCTCATGAGCTTCCCACTAAGTTTGAAAGAATGTATGAGGTAGTTTTGTGAAACTTGTGAAAATGATTACCCAAAGTTCATGTGCTGCATTCCTTTTAAGTATAAATGCACCTATAACTATTTTCTGGGCTGAAAACTGGTTCATACATAACAATCACTGTACCATCAAAAATCTTGATCTTGCCCCTTCTTTGAAAATCAATCACTCTATGAATATACCTTTTGTTTAAAAAAACCTCACCACATTAGAAAATGAAAACAAACTTTATTTGAGGTATTTGCTCTTTTTGATTAGATTATTCCTTTTCATGTTTTATCTTTCTTTAAAGAAAATGATGTAATTTGTCTTATGCCTTGAATTTTCTGAAGGCTGTGTGAACAAGCTGACTGTAATTAGATTCTAGAAAGAATTCACAAGCAACAAAGGCTACATACCTTGTTTAATGAAAAATTTACAAACACTCAAGTATTTCGCTGGTTCTTCTCTAGGGCAGAACAGATTCATTCTAACAAAAAGGAGAGGTTTGTGCCATGGTGTCTTGCTGTAGGTTATATGTTTGTGGATATACGTATTCCCAGATCCAGCAAGAGGGGGACAGACTTGGCAAACTCTTCCGTTAAACTGAGTGAATGGAGAATATGACTTAGGAACTTAGTAACCTGCTCACACAGAAGAATCTTCACAGAAGTCCTATGTGATACAGTCATATGAATTATCCAGCTCAAGGTGAAAGCTGTTTCAGAAGCTCTACTGGAATGTTCTACAGGTTTTATTCTGGTTCTGTAAGAAGCAGTAGAGACATCCAGGTGCAGTCAGCTAAGGTGAAGGACTTGTAACACTAACTCCTGCAGTGCAGAAAAAGAGAATTCATATGGAATCATTGAGCAAAGCTGAGCAAGAAATGGGATAGTTCACAGAGAGCTTGTTTCCCACAACTGCACGATGTTTTGGTGGTTTTGGTGGACTGGAGATTTGAAAGCTTCACTTCTTTTATAGCTTGACGTGCTTTTCAGAAATGTTTGAAAGCTTACTTAAGAAAATGAAACTTCAGTTTCCTTTAAGAGCATCCTTTAAGAACTGAAATATTCCAAAATACTAAAATTAGCTTTTAAAAACTCTTCAGACATTACCTTATTTTAAGTATATAATGTAGTGAAAAGGGAGTCGTGCTTGATGGTTATTTAACTTTTTGCTGTTATCTAGCATTTTCTTCTCTTTAAAAAAAGAAAAGCTTGCTTTTTTTCCCCACTCCTGTCTCCAGCTTTTAATACCTTTTTGAATGAGATATGTGCAAGAGGTAGTGGGCAGATACTCTGCTCTAGATCTGAAGAGGGAGTTGTGACTCTGAAAGCATGATGTTATTTACTGTGTGTTCCCATTTCTAGGAGTAACTTGACTTTAATGGCTGGTACCTAGGAGGCTGGATGGAGAAAACTTTCCCCTGAAGTAAGAGGGAAGGGAACAAAAAAGACTTAGAAGGCAAAAGCATAAGGAGTAATAATGATGATAATGTGGCCTTCAGGGACATTCATACATTTTTCTTTTCTTTTTAGACACTGCACCATTTATCTACACCAGAATTTTTTCCAAACTCAGAACAACCTGAGCTCAGATTAGACAAAAAAAGAGAGACCATGCTGTGTATTAAGGAAGTTGGAGTCCCTACAAATGATCTTACAGAGTGAGAAGTAGTGTGATTGAACAGGTACAGGCAAATCTGAACATAAACTAGGAGATTATATAAATTAAATGTAGTGAAAGAGATACGGCATTAATCTAGCAGTTATATTTAGGATTACCCTTTTTAACAGGTGGCACTGATCACGATTACTTAAACATGTCTTTTCTGAAGAGGCAACCATACTAGTAGTCATGCAAGTAGTATTAAAGAAAAAAGGAGGTTCTTAAACACTACAGAAGTGACTGGTAACTGCAATTCAGGTTACTACTGGAAGCTTGAGGATGTCATCTCTAACTACGGGTAAAAAAGTTAATTGCAAATTTTAATATTTCCACGTCAGCTTAATAGCTGATTTACTGAGAAGCTGGGGCTTAGGCCATGTATATTCCATTCATGACTACCTATATATGAATATGAAGCACAAATTCACAGATCCTCTGTGTATATCATAAATAACTTTTGAGGGTAAACAGCTTACATTATTTTCCACTTTGGAATTGTTTTTCTCTTGTTAATATTTGAAACTTCCCCTGAAAGTAGTTCAGTTCTTGAATTATGTCTTGTAATAAATTCAGATTTTTTTTTTATTACATAAGTATCAGATTATTATTTAATTGCCATTAAGGTAGAAAAAATGCCTTTGCAATATCTGTGAGAACGGAATTATTCTAGGTGGTGCAGCTTGTCCAGTTCATTAACAATACTTGGATTTAAAATATTTGCCCCTTCACTAATTATTTCTGTGCAAATCATTAGACTTTCTATAACACAATGGGAGGAGAATTGCTGAGAATTTTTGAAAAATGCAACCTCATTGATCCTTTCAAAACTGATTGGGATATAGGTCAGAGTGATCTTGAATCTCTGAAGTTGGTTACTTGTATTCAGCTAGCTAGCAACCTGGAAGCCATCTGAAATGCTTTGGTGTAAAATATGCTAAGCTGCATAGTAGTGAAACAAAATATTGATAGAGAAGTATTCCTGTCTTGTTTGGTGGTGTGTAATCTTGGAGGGGGGACAAGATGCAAGTAAAAAATATGATACGAAAAACAAATTTCAGGACTTTGAGATCAGCCTTCAAACATTGTAGTAAAGTAGTTGTAAATATATTCCTAAGGAAGCATGTATTGGTGAAAGAGTGGACTGCTCTAATATATCATTAACAATTAAGGATCTCTAGCTAGCACTACTGTTCAGACATAGAATTGCAGATAGAGTTAGAAATTCAGTACAGTTGTGGGGAAGTGTAATACCAAAACCAGTTTTGAGGAATAAAAAGTATACCAATAAATCACTTGTCAGTGTAGGTAATAGAATACTGCATCATTTTCTATCAGCTAAAGTAAAGGTTATAAACAATTGTTTACTCAAACAGTCTGACATTACTGAAATATTCAGCATTGACTTCCATGGTTGCTGAGGACCAGAATGCTTGGGAGTAAGTGGGTAAGTGATCTTCAGTGCACTCTTCTGCATGATTGTTTTTCTCTGCTTCCCTTTTCCTGCTGTCCGTTGTGTCTGTTGCTTTTGCTGAACCAGGTGAGTTGAGAGAAATGGGGAAATGACAGCACTTATATTTAGGCTTTGCTGTACCGGCAAAGGGTGGAGGCTGGACACGGGGAGGGGTTGGGAACTGGGAAGAACTAACCTACTACTGATAAAGGTCTTGAGACAAGAGGTAGCAAGGAAATAATTATAATTATTTCAAAGATTCTGCCTTCAGCTCCTCCTGAGGCACAGCAATTGTGAACCACCCCTTTTATTATTTACAATGTGATTTTGTAATTGAAATATTTTACCTTTTCCTGCAGTTGTTGTAATTTCTGAAAAAGATGCCATGGTATTTAGTAGCAATTGCAGTAGCCACATTTGGAGGACAATGATTATTGAACTAAGGGAAAAAATTACTTTCCTTGAAAAAATAAAATGTTGACTGCAAATATTCAAAGTGTTCTGAATAAAGAAAGTGTGGTAAATGAATAGCTTCATTTGCTTTGTATAGTAAGATGTTAATAATCACAAATATTTACTTCAGTGTCTTTACAACTGATGGTCTGTAAGCAGAAACACTATTTTAAAGTATCCTTTATAAGTATTTTTCTGCCATAAAATTACATAGGTGGGGAACATTATAGATTAAAAGTAAATTGCAGGAGACAGTTGAGACTAGACATTGCCACCATTATGTTGAGTGGTATTTTATGCTAAATTAGTTTAAATGGGACTGTCTTGGGACTCTCATCTCAATAAGATCTAGCCTGAAATAGGAGTTGCACTATGCCCACAGTGGTCACTAATTTAATTTTTTCCTTTGTGGCTTGTTTTGATCAGGGTTTTTACCTGTGTTCTTTGATGTCATGCATTTCCTGCCTGTGTTCAGAGAATATAGAGAATCTGACCCCTTTGCTGTTGTGAGGTGAAATTATAAATTACACCTTGTTTGTTTTTTTTTTTTTTTGTAGTTGCTGTAATCTCATGAAGACTGTTTATAAAGCAAGGCTAAGGGAGCATTAACTCCTCCTTTTAGCATGAAGCAATACTGTTATACTGTTTCCACTCAGCCTCATGTGATGAGGAAGAGGCTTAATTCTGTCTGGTTTAAAGGTGTCAGAAATTGTGATTCATTCTTGATACTGGAGACCTGAACTCTTTTTCCCATCTATATTAGCTGTTGCAACAGCAGTGTAAATTATAAAAAAAAAAGTTTGCATTTTTGTATTTTTAAAAAATGAGACAAAGCTTAGCTGAAAAAAAGACGATGATACTACATGATAAGTGGAGTTTATAAACTCTGTTAGGGACATACATGCCTGAAAGCTTGTTACCCTTTAATCAAGATGGCTAAAGCAGCTTGATATACTTACAGTATTTAATTTTAGCTCACTCTTCAATACATGGACACTCATCTCATGGTGTGTTTGCTTTGAGTAGTTCATTGCATCTATGTTGTGGAGCCTCTGCTAATATCATCCCCTTCCTGCATGTGCAAGTGAAAGCATAAGAAAGTGTTTAAATCAATGAAGCTAACAAATAAACAGCATGTGGCTGATGCATCACCTGTCAGTCAGAAAATACAGTGTGTAGGTCATATTGATGGCTTCTGGTGAAGAACCAGACTGAATATTGACAGCAGAAGTGTGTATGTGATGAACAACTAATTGGGATTATGTTTACATGGAACTATAGCAAGTTAACAATAGCGAGGAAAATGTGATCCAGCTTTCTGCTACGAAAAAACTATAAAGTATTATAATAGTAATGGAGTTAATAATGTGTTCTAGAAACATGTTTTAAAACTTCATTTCAGATGTACAGGCTATATGAGCCTTTTATTTCTGTTCTATATAAGAAAGAAGTTGGTGTGAATAAGAGAAAATTATCTCTTCTCAGGAATTCTCAGTTTATTTACTATTTTAATTTCAATTTCTAGCTTTTCTTGGATTACAGACATTTTTAAATGTAAATCCTAGGATTTACAGAACATGTGAAAAGCAAACAAAAAAGCTAGAGGAAAATGATCCAAAAAATCCTTATTACCACTTCAGTGACTGAATTTCTTTTAGCAGACACTTACACCCTTGTCCAAATAATAACCACAAATATGCCATGTTGATGAGGTGCTGATATGCTGTGAATTTTCATAGGTTTCCCTTTTGAACAAAATAAATTCATGTTAAATTTTAGTTCTTTAGGATGGCTAATGTCAAAAAAAGAGGGTCTGTGTTATGATGTATTTTTAAAGGGATTTTTCAGTAAATGATCGTATTAGTCCAAGGTCCCAGAGTAGTTGACTGTTTCAATTCAGGCTACTGTGGATGAATTTTTCAGGCAGCTGAGTCCTTACTCTGAGTGCAATGCTTTTATTTTGATATAATTTCTTTAGTAGTTCTGAAGTATTCTGAAATATTGACATATAATGCACTTTTTTCTGGATTGCAGGTCAAATTTTATCAAGTTACATAAAACATTCCACTGAAGTTTTTGTCTTGTCTTCCTCTCAAACTGCTCTCTTCAACTATAAAGAAAAACTACATTTACTGTGTTCAAATTAATAACTACTTAAAATTCCGATTGGATTGGAAAGCAAGTGAATTCTATCTAAAATGGAGGAAAAGTAATTGAGCCTTTTGAAGTCCAAAAGGTAAGTATAGTTCAGTATTATTGTAAACACAGTGAGCACCTATTCAATGCATTTTTATGGCTCTGATATGTTTGTAATCATCTTAGTGCAGGAAATCAATGAAAGTCATATTACTATGCTCTCCACTTCTGGCATTGCCAAGTGACTTTAGAAGAACCCAGTGAACACACACCTCATCTTTAGCAACCTAAGTCTTTATTTAAATAATAACTGTAAGAATAAAGATTAAAATGGAGCCAAATAACTTAACCTGTATACATAATTGTGAATTATTTTTGGCAAAGTACTTCAGCTATAACATGGAAAGAGTTTCTATGTGTTTGCATTGTAGCTTGCCATCTACGAATGCTTACCCTGGTTTTTGCAAAGCATGATTTATACAGAAACACTTGTCAATAGGATAAACTGCAAAAGTCTAACAAATTATAGATCTTGCTTAAATGTTGCTAAACTTGTTTTGTGGCTTCTGTGATACATAGTACCTATGTTGATCTTCTCTACAGAGAAAGAGTGTGGCAATGCCTAATGCGGTGGTACAGACCATTTCTGCCACGGTGTGTGATATGTTCGTTTGCCTGTTGTTAATCAAGGACTGAAAAATCTGGAGTGTAGATTCTAGACAATGGAACTAGGCTGCATCCTATGCTTTTGAGATAGGAAGATTGATAATAAAAATGAAAGTTCTAGTAGGGTGCGACCTAGTTTTCACTGAATCTTATTGTTTAATAAAAAATAATTCTAGTAGCATCTCTTTGGTGAGCTTTCCTTCACTCATTATGACTCAAGTCATAAATTATGACTTCAAGATCTTATGCTTTTGGGGATACCAAAAAAAAGTATATAGTATGTCTACAACCAGAATATACTGTTAGTCTTAGCAAGTTCGGAAGCCTTTTAAAAAGATGATAATGAGATATGTCAGGATTTAATAAGTATTATGTCATAGCCAGTTAGGATACTGGCTTGGCACAGCTCAAACTCATTTAGCTAATGAGGGCTGCAGTATTGTGTGAATGGCCCAAAAGGTGGCTAAGCAGACAAGGAGCCATTGAAAGTGAATGTAGAAAAGGCAAGTGATATGTTTGGGAAATGGCTTGATGTTCAGATGGAGAGGTAAAGAACTTACCAGCGTATTATCAATGTGGGTGTAGCTTTGGGTTTGTGACCAAGTGCAGGTGTGTGGTATGCAGTCAAAAGAGTAAAGTACAGTGCAGAATTGCTACATTGATATAACGTCAGGAAACGTCCAAAGGAAAGTAACAGAAGAGATGAGAGGGATAAAAAGACTTATGTATGAGGAAAAAAATTACTGTTGTACATGACTTATATTAAGTAGATATTAATAATTTTATAGCATCTTAAAAATTTTTGCTCTAGTCTAATGTTAGTCTTAATTTTAGGACAAATTGTCTGTAGTCCATTGTGTACAGCTGTGCACTGTGAGACTTAACACCTCATTACAGTTTTTTAGAAAAATTAATTCCTTAATGATACCTGATATTCCATCCACTTGAACTTGATCCTCTCACTAAGGGAAAGAAAGATACCACTACTACCTTCTAATTCTAGAGGATTTGGAACCTTTTTTTTCCACTGCAATTATTGTCTACTTCTAAGGGTCTAGCAGTGTGCCTTGAATTACTTATCACAGTTTAAAAAAAGAAAAAAATATCCCAACCCTGTAAAATACTTCCATTCACAATTGTCTGTTTACTCTTTATTTTCCTGGAATTAGGTGGAATAACAATCACAAAAGCCTCCTTTGGAATGAATGTATACCATAAATATCTTTTTATAGGGTTTGCTCTGTAATTTAGCATTATGCTAAATAGGCTATTATTTTAAAGTACTATTTTACTTTTCTAACAAGCAGCCTGCAGCTTTTGCATCTGTAAGCCATCACGACACCCATGCTTGAGAACGGTGTCTGCAAACAGATTTTTGGTGTTTTTTTTTAAATGAAACTAAAACCATGGTTACAATTTGAAATATCGCACGTCAGAGCAAAGTAACTTTCAGTTGATTACAGGTTTTTTTAAACTTCCAGTCTTTTATCCACAGTATCCTGGAGGTGGCAGCAAAGTACGCTCAAGGAAAGTAAGTGAACACTAACGCATAAACAAGCAAGAGATTAACGATGCTATGCAGTACGGATGATGACTTTGACTAAATGTATCAGCCTCTTCTAGCTTAAAATGACAGTGCAGGTAAATAGAAGGCTGATGTATTTATCTATTTTTTCTTAATTATATTTGATTTTATCCAAATGCACTGAATTCTTCCTATTACATCTCCATTTTTAGCAGAAGATGGAAGTTTGTGTGTTCTTTCCCTTTCTTTTCCAATATCATTGCAAGCAACTAAGAAGCCCTTTTGATTAAAATTTTTCAGTTTTGTGAGCCAATCCAACACAATTCACAACCTGTCTGCACTAGTCTGCCTGTATTTTTCAAATAGCTTTTCTTAATCTAGAAATATATGCATTTCAATCCCTCTTGGTTTTCATGTCTCCAGTATTCATAATGGTATGATTAACTGGCAAGGTGATTCATACTCTAATAACAGATTGCAAAGGACATCATATTAGACATCCTAAGAGCCCTCTTTACTCCAAAGTATACATACAATAATGCCCCAGGGACATGAGTTATGGCTGCTGTACCTTGAATAACAAGAACAGTGAGTGCTGGCAGAAACATTATTAAAATGAAAGAGAGAAAACTCGTGGCTGCTAAATTGCAACTGTTGGTTTCAATGTTAAACTTGTTTGTCAAAATACTATTGGGTGGAATCAATAAAAGCTGCAGCCAGAATGCTCTACAGGTTAGCAGTCTAATGCAGGAAAGTTCATTTTAGATCGATCTAAATGGGAAATTTTTTTGTAAAGAATGTAGCGCAACGTTTTGCAAATGTGTAGTTGGCTTTGTTAGTTAAAAGAGAAGGCCTGGAGCATGGAGCCATTTATTCGCAGACACAATGTAGGCAGTAATGGAACAATTTCTCTGCTTCCATTGTACCTGTGTGCCTAAATCCCAGCTTGCATGAAAGGCTTCAGGGGATCAAAAGATGTCATGTTCAAGAGAAATTTGATGTTAGGCCTCTGTGAAATGATACGCACACTGAAGCTTTGTATGAAGTGGTTACTGGGAAAGAGGAATGCATCTGGCTGGCGTGAGAAAACAAGCTTTAAGGTCTTGTTTCCCTCCTTTGGCTTCAGTGGTGAGAGTGATGGGCAGCTGTAGCTATCAGCTGCATGGAAGTAGTGCTAGTGGGGCCAGCACAAGTATGAATAACAGAGAAGGGGTCTGTACCCTACAGCTGTGACGTCTTTTGGTGGAGCTTCACTGAAAGCCTGTAAGGAAGCCTGAAAACAGAGTCTGTTCTTGACAATGTAGAGATACAGTGTCCTTTCCCTCAACCTTTTAATAGATCCAAAGGGAAGACGGGTATTTCTAGCACCCGTTTGAAGAGGAAGGAAGCAGGAAGCCTGACAGCTTTCTAAGATTAGTAGGAATGGGTAAGGGAGAGGCTGAGCACATGTTGAAGCTATTGCTGGGCAGTGTTTTCTTTCCTACTGAGTTAAAGAACATGCAGCACAGTTGAATCATACATCTACTCTCTTGGCTTCTCACTCTGTGTGGCAGTGACAGTGATGGTGTGGTTCTAGATTTCCCCTTTTGTGGCAGATATGACTGAAATAGCATCTGTCTTCTACTCTTCCTCCATAGGAGTTGTTGCACGGTTTTCTGTTTTATCTAAGCACTATTTCGTCCATGGCTTTTTGTCAAATAAAGGAATCACAAATGCTACTGACACTGTTTCTTAAATACAGTGGTATAGCATAACTATCATAGTATAGCATGTAACTATGTTATAGCTACTGTGCATGAGCAATAAGAGACCCTTATATTTTAAAATACATGGTTAAGCCATCAGAAAAATATTCTGGATTTCCTTAGACTTTAATTTTTATTGTTTAGGTGAACTACTAAAAAATTATTGCAGACAGATTTTTTTTTTTTTTTTTTTTTTTTCATTGATTGAATATGGGTTTTTCCCAAAGATGGGGATGAAAGGTAACATTCTGTCCTGGTTTTGGCTGGGATAGAGTTAATTTTCTTTCTAGTAGCTGATACAGTGATGTCTTCTGGATTTAGTGTGAGAATAACGTTGAAACCACACTGATGTCTTAGTTGTTGCTAAATAGCACTTATCCTAAATTAAGGATTTTTCAGTTTCCCATGCTCTGCCAACAAGCAGGTGCACAAGAAGCTGGGAAGGAGCATGGCCAGGACAGCTGCCCTGAACTAGCCTAAGGGCTATTCCATACCATAGGGCATCATGCTCAGGATATAAACTGGGGGGAGTTGGCTGGGAGGGGTGGAGCGCTGCTTGGGCATCAGTTGGCAGGTGGTGAGCAGCTGCATTGTGCATCACTTGTCTTTCTTGGGTTTTATTGCTCTTTGTTGTTGTTATATTCCTTTTCATTACTATTACAGTTATTATTGTTATATTTTATTAAATTTTAGTTATTAAACTGTTCTTATCTCAGCATGCGAGTTTTACTTTTTTTCTGATTCTCCTTCCTCATCCCATGGGGTGGGGGGAGGAGTGAGCGAGCAACTGCATGGTGCCTAGTTGCTGGCTGGGGTTAGCCACAACACATTCTGGTAGATTTTAAGTCTGTAAAGAGACATCTTTATTATTCTGTCTTCTTCATAATAAAGTGTTAATCTTTGTTTAAAAAAACAAACGTTACATGGATTTATCCTGAAATACTATTTTCAACCAAATTGTTCATTTCAGTGAGACCTCTCCTGAAGTCCTTAAAAATGTAGTTTTTAATTTTTAACCTTTTAGTTTAGGTTATGTGAAGTTTAAGATCACCTAGAATTTATATTCTCAGAAGTTCACATCAGTTTTACTTAAACCACTTTGAAATAAGATTCGAGTTAATGCCAGGCAACATTTTACTGAATATGTGGTCATAGGTAACAGGATTCTGACCCCAAATTCTTGTATTATAACAAATTTCTAGTTGAGTTAGAATGCATGTTTTAGGAAGAAATCTACACTTGACTCTTAGACATTAAGTGATGGGAAACCCATCAGATCAACTGGGTGTTGTCCCAAGTGATAATCACCCTTACTGTAAAAAAAAAAAAAAAAAAACCCAACCCAAAACCCTCTTCAATAATGTATTTTCAACTTCCACTCTTCAGTCACTGGATCTGTTTGTCAGATTGAGTTGTATCTTGTAAGTGATCCTGCTGGCTATTGTGGGACTACACACAGTAAAAGTACTTGATGCTAATACTGATATTATAATCTGCCTCACACCATGCCAGTTCTTTGAAGGGGGAAGGTAATATGTCTGCTTCCTGAACTCCCAATGTGTGCCAGTGAAACTGGAATAGTCTACTAGGCTTTACTAATAGGTCAAATATTTATAAAAATTGAGTGTAATTATTTTATTTGAGCAGGCAAATATAAACCGATATAATGTCTTGCTTTTGTGCATTCCATTTTCCCTTTGTTAATCAGTCAGACCTAGAATTCTTTCCAGCAGTAAGCCATCTCCCTCATCAGTTATCGTCTCCTAAACCAGGGGTGCACATGGAATGCTTGGGAATGCTTTTCATCCTTAAAGAGATCTCTAAGTGACTAGCAAGAATGCAAAGATGAAATAGACATTTTATTAAAAAGGAGTATTAAAAATTAGATTCAAAATAAGGAAGCAGTTCTGTTCTTTATTGCTAATTTTCTGTGAAGAAAAATAAATTGTGTTGAATATGATTGAATAATTTTGGTTTGAAATGCACTGCATAAATGTTAAAGAATTTCATCCTAAAACTGAGAAGAGGATGCCGATATAGAACTTTTAAATGAACAGATTAAGCCAAGTCTTTCAGTCATAACTACAAATAACAATGTCTGACTAGGCCAGAAGCTTGTAAAAGGATCATTGGTACAGTGTTTGATTTATTTTATGCACATGTTGTGGGTCCTGTAAAAAAATATATCTGCTGCTAGCCATGTAAGCTCATATTTTACTTGTTTATTTTCTGCTCTTATGCTGTTAAACGCTCTCCCCCCTTTGTGGACCTAGTCTTTATGTCTTTTTCAGTATTAGTTGCTTAGACATTTAACTTAATAACTTGCATTAGCTTGGCTATAGTAACTGGCTTGCTGTACTTTTTCAGTACGATACAAATGTGAATTTAAATGTCTTAGTTTGAGCTAACAATTTTCATATGTAGCTGGACAAAATCATGCAGATAGTAATCAACTGAGCAGCAGTCACAGTGTATCTTATTAAGCTATGGGAATATAGCTATCTGTATGATCTTTGAATTCATGACTGATAGATGTCTATCTTTTTTTTTCCCCCCCTCTCCATATTGGGCCTCCTTTCTGCATTGAGCTGCTCATACTCCTGATTATGAGTAGCAAATAATAACTGCATATTTATTTAATTATTTGGGCTTCCTACTCTATTTCTTCTCTATCTGGTTTCCTCACTGGGAGTGATGAATCAGACACTTAGTAGAAAGAATGATAGTTGGAGGTCAGCAGGACTGTTAGAGCTAATACAATGAGCTAAGACTATGTTAAGCTATATCAGTTATGGTCTTCCTAACCGTCTGTGTATTTATTTCACTTGTGAATGACAATTTAGTGAAGCTAGAATTTAGCAGAAAGTTGAGAAGCAAATAGAATGGCCTATCAGTTATACAAGTAGAATGGCAGATTGCTAATACAGGCTGGAATGAGGATTGCAGATTCTTTGCGATTTATTTGCAGTTTTTAGAGACTTTAAAGCCTTAATCTCTGAACCTCCGTCGTGTGACATATGGAGCCATCTTAAAGGAAAATAAAAAACTTACTGAAAATATTTTTAGCAATACAGACCAAAATGATAGTGGACAATCTTTATACCATTCTTATAAGTTTTCATTACAGTCTTAAGGCTATAATGCTGTCATGATATTCCTTGGATAATGACCTCCTATTGTACTCCAGCTGATGAAACCCATTTGTATGTTTTTTATAAGACATGCATTCAGATTTTCTTCACTTGTATTAAATCTCTACTGATTGTGGCTGTCATCAGTTTCTGTGAGTGGGAAGAATCTGTATTATGGAGAGGTATACTTTAAGAAGACATGCTTATATTAAAGGTTGTAATATGTTACCACTTGCAACACTCAGAGTCCACAGATGGGAAAGGTGGCCTTTAGGTGAAGGGTGAAACTGTAGCTTCTGGCCAGAATAGTGGTTGATGGCAGAGCCCTATTCTGTTCTGATGCTTAGCCCTGGTAATTCCCCTGTCTCATGGCTTTCTAGCTTGATTCAGAATCTAGGTTGTGACTACTTAGGTAAATTAATTAAATGTGAAGAACTTACACACCTCCAGTATGCAGATGTTATGCATTTCTGGTTATTCTTTATCTCATGCAAAAATGCTACTGCTAACAAAGTTTGCCAGGGGTTAGATGAAGCACATTCATGGATGTAAACCAGCTGAAGGTGAAACTAAGAATCAAGTGATACTGATGGGCACAGTAAAGTATTTTGGGACATTTGCAGATTTGGTGTGATGTCCTTGGTAGAAGGTGATAGCTACAGTTAATAAATCTGGGCTATAGCTTGTAGTCGTGTAGCAGGAGCTTTCAACCATGTTCTTGATGGACCACAGCTTGACTTTACTGCTTATTTTTCTGTTGCTTCTTACCTGGTCCAGACCAGTGCTATGTGTATATGGGTATATCTTCATACTTAGGAGGTTCTATGCAGTTAAACGTTGCAACAGATCTCAGCAATACAATCACTGAACTCAGTTCTCTGGTGCCTTCCTGCAGAGTTTCTGATTGAGTTAAAAGTCTTATTTCTTATCTTTAGTAGGTTTCATAGCATGAATTCAGGATAACTGAGTGATTGCTTAAACCTGTAGGATAAAGAACACTGCTGGTATTTATGTAAAGGTGGAGTCTTTAAGGGAGACAATTTCTGCAGTAGTGGCTGAAGATTGTGGAATGAATTGAATGCGACTTCTGCCTTCCCCCATGGATAGTCACATTTCTTTGAACTTGCCTTCTTTTTTTTTTTCAAAAAAGAGTTCTTGAAGCTCTCTTTCACTGCAAGACCTCTTATGGCAGAAGTTGATAATTTTCTTGTCTAGCCTTCAAAAGAGGGAAGGAGAAAATGACCAAATTTGGCTCGGATGTAGAGTCACGCTGTAGAATGTATTAATAAACAGAACTCAGAAATACATGTTCAACACACCAGGAATTTTGGTGCAGCATTTCTTTTTGTTACTAGAGGCCATTCATGTATCCTCTTCCTGAATTCTTTTTTTTTTTTTCCCCCTTTGGTTTAAAGTTGGAATTAATGGTAGATTTCAGCTTCTGATACTTTTAAATCTACTGAGTTAACTCACATGTCTTAATATTTGAAGCAGACTTCTTTTGTGTTTTCTCCCTTTTGAAACTTTTTTAAACCTGCGTAAAATCACTTCATTTGCTGGAAACAATAAATCTCAAAATTACCTTAAACATTTCCAGGCTGAAATTTGAGATGCAACCCACGAAGTTACTTTGTTTCATATTCATCTGCATACTATCAAGACTCTGTGATACTGTTCCCTGCTGATATAAATAGAGGTCTAGTCATGTCAGTGGAACTTCTCTCCTTGATGCTGATGCATAATCTAATATTTCTATGCAAGTAGTAAGTAAATTTCATTGATGTGAAAAAAGTGTTTGGTGCAATTTAACTTAAGAAAAAGAAAAACCAAAGACTTTCAATACTAAGTCAAACACTTTTAAAGGTTTTCCTGTCACTTCACCCTCATATAAATAAACAATTCATCTGTCCTCAAATACAAATGCCTAGGGTCTTCTATAACATCACTCTCAGCCATTACTTTTCATTTTAAATTAGTAGATGTTCCAGACTGTTGTAAAAGACACGCTGGGCACTACTTCAAAAATCAGAAATAATGAATCTCTGTTAGTGCAACAAGCAAAAGTGGTATTAAGTTGATCCTAAAAACAGTAATCAGGGCAAAAGGATAAATAGGACTATAAAATGTTTATGTGGGCTTTAATAATATTGAAAATGAAATGAACCTAATCAGTGTGCTGAAATGGGATTTGCAGGATTCCCACAGGCGTGCTCTATGGTCACCAGTTGCTTCTCTAGGTAATTTACAAGGCTTCCTGCTATTTGATGAAGCACAGGTGCTAAGGCTGTCATCCAAGGCAATGACTTATTAGCTTTTGTGGTACTATAGACCTTATGTAACCAGCACTAAATCAAGTGTATGTATACAGAAGGAATGTTTTGCAATGATGACCCATGGAAGCCCTTTAGCTGTTCTTGCCCTTTTACCATTGCTGTTGTTTTTTGTCATCTCATCATTATTTTGAAATCCACAAGATTCACTTTCTGTCTTAATTTCTCAGCAATGAAGGTTGCTTCACTGTAGTTTTATTGCTATTGATTTTCTGTTGATATGTCATACTACTAAGGAGTCTAAAGTAATATTGAGAAGGTGAGATACCCCAGGGCAAATGAGATCACTGAGAAAATCAGATGGCTGCAGCAAATATCTTTCATTTTGCCAATCTCTGGTAGTCTGTACCATCTTTCTAAGCGACACTGGCATGTGGGAGAAATATATCAGTCGTAGTTTGGAACATATTATCTACAGAGCTTTTCTTCAAGCAAATTCACTCAAAGGTTTCATCCCCCAGTTTTCATGACAGTTACTATCAGTCAAAGTCACTGCTTGTTGATTATCTGTGTACCCTTTGAATAGACTAGAGAAATCTTTAATTACTATTAAATGCTTCCAAAGCATTGACATAGGGGGAAAAAAATCAGTCAGTCAAGGTGCAGGTCTAGTGTAGACACTGAATTATAATGAGAGGACACTTCAAAAAAGTAAATGAAATAAAATGAATTGGTTAGAAAAGCAGAGGTAATACACAGGGGGAAAAGATTTGACAGGAGAACAGAGACTTTAATTTTATGGCTCTGTGTGCAAGCTCCTTTCCATCTTGTGATCTAATAGCCCTGCCTTTAATTACACTGATTGCATGTTGGGAAGGGAGTCTACTAATATAATGTTTTTTATATTACTTTATTTTGGGACTTTTTGGTTATGAACAAATGAACACAGTTCTCGGTCTCTGCTCTTCGTTAGAGTTCTATCTTCCTTTGTCTTCTCAGGTTAAAGTATCTTGGGTTGGTGTTTTGATAATAAGCTTGTGTGAGTGGGGCCAGACTGAGGCAAAAACTGGATTTAAACCAACATTTTCTGTAGCCTTGAAGAGCCCACTAAGCTGATGTGCAGGTTTTGTGTGTTGGGTTTTATTTATTTATTTATTTATTAAAGAAACTATTAAAGACATCTTCAGAAATAAAGGAAAATGGGTCAAGTCTAGTATTTAAGGTTCTCATTTAGATTGCCATTTCTTCTCCAAGGCATGTACTGAGTCGGTGAGCTGCTAACACAGTTGCAGATAAGGTGTGATACAAAGATCAAATGAATAGATTCTGCTGTTCTATTGTGGCCCAAGTTGTGGGGTCAGATCAGGTGACTCTGCCTTGTACTCACAGCTGGGAGCTCCTGGAGCCATGCTGCAGAGGTACAGGGAGCTGCTCAAAAGAGGGTCAGGTGAGCTAGTGGCCCCTATCAGGTAAGTGCTGATACCAGGTTTTATGTTAACATCGCCTCGCTTTACAGCTTTTATCCAATAAATTGGTTGCTACAACACATCGCTACTCTGTAACAGAGCTGGATTTTAGACTGTCGCTTGAGAAAAGTTGATCTCTGCCCTTGACCTCCTTCACTGCCACGAGGAAGGTGTATGGGATACATAGATAGGGATTGTGTGTGTGTGATGTTTCAGCCACAGTTGCATTTCACGTGCAGGTATTAGGATTTTTTACATCTGTTTTCTTTGTATTTTATGTGTCTTTAAACATGACTTTTAATTTAGACTGGATGAATAGATGCTCTAAAGAAATGGAGAAGCAAATACTAAAGGAAGTTATAGGGAAAAGGCAAACATGCACAACAAGACGTTTATTGAAAACAAAAATATATTATCTCCCCATTCATAGAGTGCTGCTGAGGTATGAACCCTTATGAGTTATAAACAGCAAGTTGCTACTGAATGCTACAAGGAACTAAGTTACACTTCTTGGTCAGAAAGAGACATCAAATGTAATGAGAGCCAACTGAAAGGTATGTGAGTCTGCTCTTTTGCAGTTTGGAGTGAAACCAGATTTTGAGTTGTAAAAGAACTCCGTAAGCATAATTCACTGAAATGAGAGGGTGATAAAAGACCTTTTGCTTTCTTTTTTCTAGGATAAATTACACTCAAATGTACAGGAATGTTCTTTTCTAGTTTGAGAGTAAGTGGGCTTGTATAATAAACATTTCTGTAACATTCAGCTACATTAGCCCAGACAGCTCAATTAGGGCTGTGCAGTAAAATACAACTTCTGTGTACTTTGTGAGCACTTAATGTGACTAAAAGGCTGTTAGCAAGAAATCTCATAGAAAATAGGTCCTGTCAAGTGTTCAAGGAAATTGAATTGGCATATATTTAACTCCTAGATCTGAAAAGCAAGAGATTTCTGGATGCTGAGTAATTTAATTATATTGTCATATTTGACTTCTCCTTTTAGATTCTCCTTTATTCATTATTTTTAATACATTAAGAGCTGTGCAAAAGGGGATGGAAGTTACACAAGCTGACAAAAGCAGAAAATATAAAATCAAGCTTGACAACATTTTCCTCATTTCATGGTTATCTATAAAATCCAGTCTCCACAGGTGAGTGATGAGCTAATGTTTTTCAGCCATAAGGCTTTGTTTTTCTTTCCTAAGGCTTTTTAAGGAGTGTTCTGATAACAGAGAAAAAATACTGTTCCATTTATATAGCATTTTATCTATACCAAAACTAAATTATCTGTAGCACAGTTTTAATTAATCGTAACATATTCTTTGTTCTTCTTTGAAACACCGTTGCTGTTGTCCTGCAATTAGGCCAGGAATTACTGGCTGGCTGTAGCCACTACTCCATGAATGCTGGTTCTGATTTGCTTTTACTGAGTTGTGTGTTATTTTGGACAAAGACACTCTGAGAGGACTTTCTCATCTTTAGTTATCTCAAAAAGCAGGTATCTCATTTATTTGGTGGTGAACAGAGGGGTGATGGCAATTCTGTATCATAACATTTGATTTGGAATGGTATGAATTGTCCTCTGGAGATGCCTGTTTTTCACTGTGGACTCTAAGGAGCCTAGAGGCCTTGCTTAGCCTATTGGTATAACTTCAGGTAGTCAAAGTAGGAAAAATCAGACCTCTCTGTTTACTTTTTGTCATAAAAAACTTGAGGTTTGGTGTGGAAAAATAAGGTTAATGCTGAAGAGCTGCTTTCAGGCATAACTAAGGATTTGGCACTTTATTTATAGAGTAAGTATTTCAAAGTAAGTGTCAGATTGAATCTTTAAAAGAAAATAAAATATATCATACTACCAATCCTAGGAACAGCACACTACCTAATTCAGTTATTTTACCTGGTGAAGATAGAGATGAGATTCATAAATTGGTACCAATTGCGTGCCTGCTAGGTGGGAGCCAGCAAATGAAGTGGCTGTCTTGTGAATTTTACCTAGTTGTGTTAAATACACATTTAATTCTGAAGAAGGGTGTGGGCAGGCAGGCTATTTTTACTACTTTAGATGGGATTTATTCCAAATGTTTTGAATTATCAAAATTGAAGTGACGTTTTGGGGCATCCTTATCACCGTGTATAACTGATGATTTACTCTCAAGAGACTACATAGTTAAAGAGATAAGATATCTGTTATCTGTCTTCTACTCAGGCAGGATGTACTTTACACCAGTGATAATAAACAATAAGAAGGACTCATTTTTGTTACGGATCAAATAACCATCTGCAGGCAGCCAATGTTACTTTTATAATTGCCATTGTAGCATAAATGTGTTAGGAACTGTATATAACGTGAGATAGATGCTCAGCAAGTGCTGATGATAGTTCATGCTGATATAGCTTGAGGATGCCAGATCCGTCTTGTCATAGTGAGAAATTGCTATTCGCTCTAGGGCAGAGAGCAGATAGGAAAATCAAAGTTTGAGATGCTATTTTAAAACAGTAGCACTTCCAAATGTATTTGCAATTTACATTTTCTAATTCACAGACAATAGGAATACAGAGAATATTTTGGCAAATATTGTTTTTTAAAAGGAAGATCAAGTGATTATGAAGGCACTTTTAATTTTCCTCTTTTATTGCTCAGTAGGGAAATCATCAACACTTCTGAGTGAAAGTAAATATTGAAATGCTGCAATTTTCTTTTGAAGAACCAGTCAAATATTTACTGTTGTATATAGTGTGCTGTTTTTCATTACTTGCCAGAATACCTCGTTTATTGAATGCTTCAATTATACATTGAGGAAGGTGATTTTGTGTTATGGTAAGCAGTTTAAACATTGTACTGTTGAAAATAGTAGTTGAAGGCTAATAGAAATGGATTTAAAAATGGATCAAATAGGCTAGCCTGCTGTCTGCTAGTGCTGCTCTGACTCACAAATGCTGCTGTTTTGCTAATGAAGCTTGGCTGACTTATAATAATCATTCTGTTTCCTTACAAGGGAGTACACACACCACCACTTTTTCTTCTTAATGAGTTCACTTTACTATGAACATCAAGTGGCATTATAACCTGTAATGATTTTATTACAATTAACTACATTTGATCTTGTTCAGCATGTTCCTAAAGAAACACTTGGGCAAGTCATTACTATTTTTACATGCAAGTCCTACATGCAAATGTTTTAAAGCGAGAATAAGAGGCCGTTTTATTGTTAGGCACTTAAATCCAGATGTAGGTGTTGAAGTTAGGAATGATTGTATAACATGGGCACTGATATGAAGAGCTCTAGAGAGAATATGGGAACTCTAAATGAGGTTAGGATGAACACTTGTTGGCTGTTGTACAGTTTGTAACTCTGTTACATGCAAATGATGTCAATCAACTGGGTAAGGTCCTTACATTTGGTCTCTTAATTCTGTTCAGTGTTTGATTCCGAGAGACAAATGTGTGCACCCATTTTATTTTTATGTAGTGTAACAGTATTTGATAGTCAGAAACAGCTTGGACCTTCCAGCCACTTAACTTTTAGCACTATGCTGACATGCCTAAACTGAGAACACTTTTGTCTCAGGCTCCTTCTGTAGTCACTTCAAGGGGGTAAGCACACTCCAAAAGCCATTCATTCCTTTGAAAATCTGAATTGCTTTCTGAAAGTGTCTGATGATTACAGAGCGAGCTTTGCGCACCTACCTTTGGTACCTCAGTTAAGTGTGATGAATCTGAACCTCAGCACTGTAGGATTCACACTGAATGATAATCCCTTGTCTAAATGTAATCTGAAAATCAATGGAAATCCGTAGTATTTACCAGAGCTTGATGGAGATGCTAGGAGATTTTGCAGAGTAGCTTTCAAGTGTGGTTTACCTTTGCAGTAAATCTAGCAGATTGTATACCAATCTAGTAAAGTTTCTATAGCTGGAAGGCATTTGCAGGAAACCATTATGAATCTTGTAGCTGAAACTGTGTATGTGCCTATCACTGAGAGAAAACCACTGATTTAGATAGTATGGCATTTATTTTGTGCAGAGACAGATAATAGAATAAGATGGAAGGTTGAATGTCTTGCTCTTGACACTAGCTGAGACCATAGATACCCTGATGTGTCCAAGTTATCATGACATAGCTATAGCAACAATGACTAAAAAGATATTAAGTGTTGCTGAACAAGATATTAAAGAAATTGGTGTCAAAGATTCTCAGAGTGTGATGAAGACAGTGCCTCTTTTATTTATGTATTTGTAAATTTAAATTAATATACACTTCACTGAAAGGGGAAGAATTCCCTATTTTGTCTAAGAAGACTCAGAGTGTGGTGGGCCGGTACCAGGTTACTAGATGAAAGGATAAAATAAGATTTCACAAGAATAGAAGCAAATAATAATCTGGAACTAGAAAGGGAGTTTTTTGAGAAGAAAAATAAAACACCAAGACTTGTATAACTGCACCTTTTCGCAAGTGCAAGGACATGCCTCTTAAAGGTATGGGTGGGTCCATTATTAGTGGAGTGAGAGGGATATTCTGTATGGTGCAGATGTCCCTTATCAGTGCTTACAGTGTGTTTCTTAAGGTATTCTAAATGTTTAACAAAGCTCAAGCAGCAATAAAGCTTAAAACTCAAGCGACAAGAATTGTGACTCCCTGACAATGTTCCCTGTTGACCCTGCAGATTTCTTGGCAGGAAGCTGATGGAGAATTAAAGCTTCTTTAGAAATAGCACTGACTGCCCTCAGTTGCTCTCCTCCACAGGAAAACTGTGCCAGTGGTGGCTGAGGGATAAGGGAGAGCAGTAGGAGACTGACATGCTTCTGTGCCAACTCCTTTGTGCCACTAGGGCAAAGGTTCCTGTTCATAATTTAAGCCCCTGCTAAGAGGCCTGGTAGAGCATAAACACTTCTGTGGTTTTTACAAAGCCTAGTTAAAATGAGTTTGCATATAACTGATTCCTCGGATGTTTTTCAAAAGGCAGTGTTCAAGTAAAGGTACTCATTTTGTGGAAACAAATAGAACAGCCATAGAGAGAGAGTTTTCTGTAAATATCTATGAAGGTGATGCCACTTTATAAACAGTAATACTAGATAATTGATAATTTTATACATAATCAATGCTGTCATCGAGGTAAACAAAGCCCTTCAGAAATTAAACAAAAGCAACTGCTTCATCATAGTAGGAAATTGAATAGGAAGGGTTAAGCCCTGAAGAGTTGAGTTGCTCGAGTATGATTGGTAGACCAGGTTGTTATTTTAAAGAGAGTTCAATCTATTAGACCACATATGTAGATGCATTCCAAACCTAACCATTCAGATGGAGCAGTTCCCCTCAGAAGTGAAGGGTGTGAGCATGCAAAAAAAATGGTTTTGAAAGTAAACTGCTCTGTTTAAATTAACACTCTTTCCTTAAATATAATATACATATTTTACAAACATCTGTAATTCCTAGTATTTTAAAGCTCTTACAGTATCCTTATGAAGTGGTGTTAATGAGAATCTAAGATACAAAAACATCTTCTAGAATTCAGATGTAAAAATGTCTCGTGTGCCAGTCATCTCTAGGATTTGTCGCATTTGTCTTTGGGAAGGCTACTGCCATGTGTAAGCAGACCCATTTCCAGGGCTTTAGAATCACAGAACCCAGGTTAAAGGGGACATCAAAGCAGGTCTGTCTAAAGCAGGTTGCTCCAGTGAAACTTGAAGATATATATGTATTCAAAGCAGACAAAACCGTTTAGAAATATTGGAAAAAAAACCCCACCCTTCCTTAGTAGGACCTGGATTCAAGGTACTTTTTTTCTAAATGCAGTTGACATCAGAATCTCTGATCTTTAGAAAACTTGATTCTTTGCCCTTCTTAAAGGATATCATTACAGTGGCAGAGAAAATCAAAACCTGCTGCTCAGCAGGTGAAAAGAAAAATTCATTTTCTATATTTTGATTCTTTTTTTGGTGGTACTAAAAAAAGAATCACTCATTACCAAATTCCTGAGGTAGAAAGTTAATGACTTTTAATCTGAATGTGAGTTAACCTCACAGTCTTCAGATAGAATCTGTACTTAGCAGAGTCCCCTGGGAATCTGCTGTTGAGGGCTCAGGAGTTGGTGAGTGCTGCTCAGTTTTTAAGAAGCACCTTTGAGAAGTCCAGGAGCAGGCAATTGCTCTGTGTTGGATATCAAGCGAGCGGAGCAGAAGGCTGGCTTGACTGAACAGGGAACTCCTCATGGAGCTCCAGAGGAAAAAGGAATTGTATGATCTCTGGAAGTAAGGTCAGGCTTGGCAGGAAGATGACAGAGCCATGGCTCACATACGCAGGGAGAAGACATGAAAGGCCAAAGCTCAATTACAGTTGAAACTGGCCAGTGTTGTGTCTGACAACAGGAGGTTTTTAAGTACGTTAATAGGAATAGGAGGTCTGAAGAAAATGTTGGAGCAATACTTGTTGATGTTGGTCACCTGACAAATAGGCATGAAGAAAAAGTGAGGGATTCAGTGCTTTTTTTGCCTCAGTCAACAGACCATGGGCTGCTCGGTCCTCTGAGTCAGAGTACCATGAGTACAGGAACAGTGACTTTCCATTTGTGGGCCCTTGAAATTGTCAGGCACCAGCTGTATCGGCTGTGAATGTTCACAAGTCCATGCGGCCTGATGGGATTCATCCCAGAGTACCGAAAGAGTCGGAGCATTTTATGACAGGACCCCTCTGAATCATCTACCAAAGGTCTTGGGAGTCTGGGGAGGTCCCTGCTGACTGGAAACTAGCCAGTGTTATTCCAGTTGGCAAGAAGGGTGTGAGGGAAGACCCAGACACCTACAGACCTGTAAGTCTAACCTCAGCACCTGGAAAAATTACAGAGAAGACTATACTGGGTGCTACTGAAAGGCATGTAAATAACAATGCAATCATCAGGCACAGTCAACATGGGTTCACAAAGGGAAAGTCCTGTTTATTAGATATCCTTCTGGGATAAGGTCACCCACCCGGTGGATGAAAAGAAGATGGCAGATGTAGTTCTTCTGGATTTTAGTAAGGCTTTTGATACTGTTCCTCACAACATCCGTGTGGACAAGTTGTCCAGCTGTGGGATGAGCAGGTTCCTGGTGCTCTGGGTGAAGAACCGGCTGGGTTGTAGTGAATGGGGCTACATCTGGCTGGTGATCGATCACCAGCAGTGTTCCTCAGGGGTCAGTGCTAGGGCCAGTGCTGTTCAATATTTTAATCCATGATCTGGATACAGGAGTTGAATGCCCTATTAGCAAGCTTGCTGATGGTACCAAACTGGGAGGTGCTGTTGACTCTCTTGAGGGACAAGAGGCCTTACAGAGGAATCTAGATAAATTGGAGCATTGGAAAATCATCATCAGCATGAAACTGAACCAGTCCAAGTGCTGGATTCTGCACCTGGGAAGGAGTAATGCCAGGCACAAGTCTGAACTGGGAGAGGAGCAGATGGAGAACAACCCTGCAAAAAGGAATCTGGGGGTGCTGGTCAGCAGCAGACTCAAGAGGAGTCAGTTAAGAACATGCTTTAACTTTTGGTCAGCCCTGAAGTTTGGGTTCTGGGCTTTTTCTTTTGTTTTCCTCCTTCTCTCAAGCAGAATAACTCTCCGTGGCTCCCCAGAGCTGTGGGCAGTGGTCGTGCTGCTGCTCCAGGGGACAGGAGTTTTGGGGCAAAGATGATGCCTGGGGCAAGTCAGCATGTGAGGTGAGCACGCTGAGCAGCGGTTGCACGGGGAGCTGCACTGTGCTGTGCTCACATCAATGGGACTGTGCCTGCCTGGGGTCCAGAGCAGCTTCCACCACCCCAGCGGCATCACTGGGAGTGCCCTAAGGAAGGGGCTGAGCCCCTGTGACCTCCGGCACTGGGGGACTGCTCTGACGGGGACCTCACCCCGCACTGTCTGCAAGCCAGACCTGGAAAGGTGAGGCTGCTTCCCAAAGGTGCTGTTGGCTGCATTGGACCCAGGTTGTGGAGCTCAGATGGGAAATGGGCAATAGAGAGAGATGAAGTTTCCAGGCACTTTCTGGCTGGTACGGTGATTTTTTTTTTTTTTATTATTATTATTTTTTTCCCCCTTTCCTGATCTTGCAGCTGCCCAAGGTGCAGCCAGACAAGGAGAGGAGGATGGCTGCCTGGCCTGCATCTCCCTCCTTTGCCATTCTTGGGTTGATTTGGGGTTATTTTGCTACGGTAGTGAGGCAGTCTGAGGGTCTGGAGCTGAGCGTGGTGGGACCTGAGAAAGGGCATGATTGTCTTGAGGTTTTGAAGGGCTTTGCACTGAGCCCTGTCCCGCTGGAGGGGATGCTGGCTGTATTCAAGACTAAGGTGTTGCAGCCCTTGTTGTCATGTGTGTCCGTCCCCACCCTGGCTCCCCAAGGTCTGTCCTTGTCCTAGGGGCTCCATGCAGCTTTCTGCATGGGGCTGTGTCCATCAGTCCTGCAGGGACTCATCTGTCCTTGTTCCCCCACCAAAGGGCTTCTTCCTGTGGGAAAGGGGATGGCAGAGTTGCCCCCTGCCATTGCCTGCCCCACTAGCGGTGATTTGGCCCAGGGGGTGGCTTAGTGCCCTTTGGGGCTCGCCAGCTCTGATCTGGGGCTCAGCAGGGCTTTTGCACCTTTGGGTGATGTTTCCTGATGCCCCCTGCTCTCCCTCCCCTTCCCACACAGGCACAGAGTGGTTCTGGAGAAACAGCTTTTAATGTCAAAAAACAAGTGAAAAGGTCCCATACAAGTTACTCTGACCCTCTCCCTCCCCCCACAAATACACCACCTCTCCTCCCCCACCCCCCACTCCCTCCATCTCCATCTCATTTGTGCTGCAGGTCTAATCGCCCCCTGCCCCGCCGTGCTGGCTGCGGGAGCTCTGCGCCTGCTGGGTGGCATTGACAAGGTGCTCTTCCACTTATTCTTCCACTGACATGGCAGGCGGGGATGGCAGTGGCTCCATCCCCTCCATCCACAGCTCCTGGGGCTCCATCCCAATGATGTTGAATTCCTCTAGACTCAGGGTGATGTCGGTGGCATCGGGGACATTGTAGTTGGGGGTGAGCAGATCATCTGGCAGTGAGAGCAAGTCGAAGTCGCAGGGAGGGATGGCTGTGCCAGTGCCATCAGGGTTCCCAGGCATGGGGCTGCTGTCAGGACCATCCTGGATGACCTCCACTGCATCGAGGGAGCAATCAAAGAACCTTAGAATCTCTTTGAGAGGCACGTCCTCCGACACTGCAAGGTTGGTGGCTGGGTCCTCAATGCCTTGGTCATGGGGGGCAGCAGAGAGGCTGGAGGAGACGTCATTGCCCAGGAGGATGTGGCTCCCTGGGGATGCCCCCGTAGGGGTGGCCGTGCCAGGGATGATGTTCTCAGCTGACTGCCCCTTGTGTTGGTAGCCAGGGAGAGATGTTGACAGCACTGGTGGGGCTGGGGCCACCACGATCTGATTTTTGTAGGGTGCTTGATGTTGCAATTGGTCCTGGGGGGTCCCAGGGACTGCCCAGGCTTGGGGGGTCCCACCGCCACAGGGGTCCCACAGGTCAGCACCTGGCAGAGAAGTGGTGCTGTGGCTCAATATGGAGGTGGCTGGTTGAGGCAGACTGGTGTTTGTCCACTGGATATAGAAGATCCGGGGATCAAAATAGCATCCACATGGAGCCCTCTGCAGCCCTGTGTGGGTGAGAGGGGACCGTGCTGGGCTGGGGGACCCTCCAGGGGCACCCGCCGAGCCGGCCCCCATTGCCAACCCCTGGCTCTGCGCCAGGCATGCGTGGAACCTGTGGCTGGGGTGCTCCCTGTGGTGTGAGTTGCTGTGCCAGCAGGATGGGGTTACAAACTGGGGAGGAGACTCGCTTCTAGGAGGTGAAGTGGGAGAGATGGCCTTAAGTATTTGGTAAATTCTCTGGAAATTGGTTTTACTGGGCACACATCACCCAGGTGAGGGCAGGGATGCTCACCTGGGTTTGCAGAAACCCCATGCGAAAGTTGTCAGAGGGGGCGGGTGTGATGGGGATGCCGGGAGTGCCCCGGGGGTCGGGGACGCCGAAGGTGGCAAAGGTGCTGGGGTGTCAGAGCAGACAGGGGTGCCATACCTGCTGGTGGTGCCTGGGGGGCCTGGGGTGCTCCTTCTGCTGGGGGTGCCCATGTTGCAGGAAGGGGCTGCTCTTGCCCGGGAAGCTGGCACAAGTTGGCTGAGCCTGGAAGAAAGACAGGCGTGATGGCTGGCAGTCATGTCTACTCTTGCCTCCAAAAGTGTCCCTAGACTGCAGGGATTGGGGTTGGTCCCTACCTTGGGGGTAGAAGGTTTCGGGGAGCAGAAAAGGCTGAAGGAGGTGGGGTGCTGGGGGGGCTTGGGCTGCCGCCCCTGCTGGGGTTCCCCAGTATGCAGGGAAGGGCTGCTCCTGCCTGGGCAGCTGGCACAGGTTGACTGAGCCTGGAAGAAAGGGATTGGGGTTGGTCCTTACCTTGGGGATAGAAGGTTTCGGGGAGCAGAAAGGGCTGAAGGAGGTGAGGTTCCAGTGGAGCCCAGGGGCCACGCGGCAGGAGCTGCAGTGGTGGCAGTGCCATGGTGTGTTATGGCTGCTGGCTGCTAACGACTCACTCGGGTCTCCTAGGAGATAGGGTCAGGGTTCCCTGTGTTCTGTCCCACCCCCAACGGCCTCTCCAGCTGCTCCTGGGGAGGGAAAGGGTTAAGGGGAGGCTGGGGTGCCCCTGGCCCCTACAGGTGGCTATCAGGGGCTGTGGGTGCAAGTGCCTTTGGCTGGAAGCCTTGGTCCATTCCAAGAGCTGGGATATCCTTGGCATTAGGGGGACTTGGTGGAATGAGTCCCATGCCCATAGTGCTGGACTGGAGGGTACAGGCTGTGCAGGAGGGGCAGGCAAGATGGAGGTGTTGCACAGATGTAACTGAGAGGTTTGGTGGTACATCCCTTACAGTCAGCAAGGATGTGGTTGAGAGCCTCTGGGTGAGGATGAGGGGGATGGAAAACAAAGCAGATGCTGTAGTGGGTGTCTACTACGGATTGTCCAGCTGGGATGCCAGCACTGAGGAGTTATTCTATAGATAGAATCTACAGAAAAAGTGTGCTTCTGAGGATATGCTGAAAAATACTTTAATGTGGAATAAAGCTAAGGGTAATCTGATCAGTGTAATGATTTGTGATGAAGATTCTTGCCCTATGCTGCTGCTAACTTTCCTTCAGCAAATTTTTAAAAACCCATGATCAAAACCTATTGCTGATCCTAAAAACTGTAGTTAACTTCTGGGATTCAAGTTTATCTCCTCTAAAAGGTAAATATTAGGAAATTTTCTTTCTGTCTGTAATTAAGCTAGCTGGAGTTCTTTGGGTGGAAAACACTAGACAAGCCTGAGCCAAAGCCTACTGGAGCCAATGGGAAAACTAACTACATGCAATAGACTTCGGACTGGTTCCTCTAAGTGCAAAATACAGCTCTTAGTTGCCAATAAAAGACAACAAAATTTGCAGTAGGGAGCTGAAATCATCAGCTGTTTCACAGGTCAGTTTAAGTCCGATTTTAAGAATAAATAGTTTTCACAAGCTCAGAGAAGTCTCCAAAATGGCGAAGCATTTATTCTGAGCCCTGACTTTTAGATCTTGCCTTGGGAGAGAAGGATAGAGCACACAGGTTTTTTTATGACAATATGTAAATTATATTTCCTGTGTTATATGAAACATGAATTTCTTTATTTTTTTGAGTTACTGAAGAACACTTAAATTCATATTGAAGCACAGATTTTTTTTTTTTCCTGAAAGCATTTATTTGTTTTCTGAACTGGCTGAGCCATTTCTCTTGACACCTATCAAGCTGACTTGAAAAAGAATATTGAAAACAAAACCTCCAAGATTGCATATACCAGGATTAGAGGCAGAACAAATAATGTAGAGTAATGCAATCTAAATTAGAAGGAATTGTTTCACTTGAGGCTAGGCCATCAGATTGCAAATAGAGTTCAATGTACAGAAATGTAAGATAATTAAAGTTGAAGGAACTAAATAATCTGGGGAATACCTGCTAAGTGGAACAATCATCCTGCACAGTGATCAAGAAAAAGATTTGGGAGTTACTATGGAAAAAATTGTTGAAACCATGATCCCATCAAACAGTTTTAGTAAAATAGGCAAATTGTGTATTAGGTTATATTAGAAAAGTGAGAAGGCATAAGATCAAGGAAGGGTATAGCGAGCACTTAACTAAAAGCTACCAAAGCTGCTGAACACTTTCATTATAAAACCTTCTTTTGACAGTGCAATACGTTTACTAAAGTGGCAGAGCAGGCTGTTGTACCCTGCTTTGGTTATTCTATCAGTTAAATTTGTTTTGTCATCCAAACCTGGGGTATGTTCTTTCAGTAATTTGTGCTGTAAGAAGGTACATTGGGCTTGCTGCTGTTTTCTACCCAAAGCTCTACAGATAAGGATTTCAATGATGTGGTTGGGTTTTTGTTGTTGTTGTTGTTTTTTGGGGTTTTTGTGGGTTTTTTTTGTTTGTTTCTTTGGTTTTGTTTTAATTATTCTGGATTTTGGGCTGGATCCCAAGTTAAGTCTATTCTGAAAGAATATTTTCACTGACTTAGCATGAATGGATTGGGTTAATTGGTCCTATCTGGTCACTTGTGCCAGTTGCAAGGGGGAATTTGTAAGCGACTGTAAAACTATTTTGTGCATGTTCTAGGGCACCTCTGAGGGTTTGCTGTGAAATCCTATTTGTGATTTCTTTCCATGTAATTTTCAGATTGGCATAAGGACTGTTGCTCTTAAGTTTTTGTTGAGAGTCAGCTTGCAGGAGGTTGCAATGTCTTCATGAAATACCTGTAACAAAACCATCTAGAACATCAGGGACTGGAGGAATTTACAGTTAGATAGTTTGAGAGCCTCTGAGCAAAAGATTCCATAATTTCCTAAAAATGTTAAATTTTAATTTATGTCATTTCTCAAAGAGGCATGTATATTCCCAAGATGTTGTGGTAGATGTGTTTATGAAGTCTTTAAAGCTTACCAGAAAATAGGGAGGGTTGCTGGCAGGGTTTGTTTAAGAACTTGTTCTATCCCTGGTCTGAAATAGCTCTTGTAGCTTTAAAAGGGGATGGTTAGGACCAGGTTATTTTTTTGTGCTATATTAAGCGACTCTGACCTATTAGCCAGGCACTGAAGGAAGCAGGTCTCTGCCTGATTCTCAATTGGCTCTGATTACAGAACAGCACACTGTATCAGAAGAAAACTGAACTACGCAAATACTCTGAGAGGAAGAGCAGTTAAAAGTGCTTCCAGAGGGGAAATGGTCCAGAAACTGCAAGAACAATCAGAGAAGTTTTAAATGGCACTTCATTGTTTAATATATATACGCAAGAGGAACAAGGAAGAAGGAACAGTCAGAAAATAGTCTTATTTAAGATAACAACTAGCTTGACTCTTTTGCAGTGTTTAGCTAGTTTTGACTTAACTCATGCAGAGGAAACTAAGTATAAAACTGCCCTCCATCTAAAAATGAACACATGATTGATAACTCTTCTAACAGTGTCTGAAAGAAAGAGGAAAATTCTGCTGAGTTTGTCTTGCATAAAGCAAAACCCCCATCTTTTTTAATACAGCATTTATGGTGAGGTACAGGTGCATTCTTCAGTATGTCCTAGGGTCCTGATCCTGAAATGCCCAGTGAAGGACCTGGAGTGCTGTTCTTATGTCCTTCAGCAAACATCCCTGAGTTTCTCTCCTGCAAAGATTAAGGTGCAAGTTTCACTGCAGTATGGGAATGGTTGCAGCCAGGTTATCTCTCAAGACTGGAGAACTTCGTGCTTCTACATCTACCAGTTTAGGTAGTGTCACTAGGGTCCTTCCTAGGAGCTGGTATCTCACCTGGGAGTTAAGATGTTACACTTGGAGTGTTTTTACACAACAGGTACATTTATACTGGCAGCTAGCTTGGATTCTAGCACAAAATGTGATGTTTATCTAATCCTCTGTCCAGACTGATTAGCCCCACAGGGTACACATTTTAGCAGAGAAATTAGACCCCATAGCTTTAAAGTTTCAGACCAATGATTTGGACACCAACAGACAGCGTACCTGGCACACTGGTGTCACAGCTGTCTGTTAAAATATACTGCTTATTGCAGAAGGGGCTTTGCACATTTTACATTATCCCAGCTTTGCATTTTGACTTGAGCTCTGTATGCAGCATTAATTTATTGAGGTGACCATGATAGCCCTAGGCTTCTGGTTAATAAGTTCAGTTTGCTACAGGTATTGCTAGTGTTATAAAGAATGCATAGTGCCAGCTATAAAAATGTAGGTTTGGGCCATTATACTGTTGGAAATACTTAATCTTTGTGTAATGCTAGGTTCTTTGTTACAAGATTTTTTTTTTTTTCATTAGTTGTGCACAACACTGAAAAATCTAGAGGCATAGTCAACTTTTTCCAGGTTTAAATTACTCAAATGTGAAAATACCAACCTGATGCAGGTCTGTTGAAGGGCAGTGCAGAGCATATGCTTGAATTTGAGATGTGCTTATAGATTCAGTTTCATAAATGCTAAGAGAGCTGTGCTTTTGGTGCTGGAAACAAGTGAGTACCACACCTGAGGATTAGGATTACTGCATTAGCAATTTGCAGTGGTAAATAAAGTCATCATTTTTGAGGTCTTGCAGAGAGTACTGTTACATGTAGGACATGTTTGGTATCCATTCAGCTGCTTTAAAGAAAGCAAAAGCACTTGATCCATGAGCACATCAGTCTTAGAAGTGCTTTACAAGGAAGTCCAGTTTCCCAGGGTTCTTTTGAATATCACGAGGACTAAGTTTCTCCATTCTCAGTTCAATAATTAATGTCTTTTCTTTCCACTCCTTATATGCTTGCATACTTCAGAGATGGCAGAGCACCAAAAGAAAATTTTGTTTTGTTAATAAGACCCTATTTTATATATATATTTCTATGTGAAACAGACCATGATATTTTTAATGCTGAAGGTTATTATTGCTATTATCGAATCTTGAGAGCTAGCAGAAAAAAGCCAAAGCCTCTCTCCCCTAATGTACAGAGAAGTATAGTACTTCATTCTTGCTTATAGGTCATCTTACTGTCCTTACCAAACCTTTGAAGAGTTGAATGGCATAGAAATAAAGTACTGTTTCACAGGGGAGTTTAAGTAATTTTCTACCTAAACAGGTCTTCACAGTCCTGTTTTCAGGGCTCGTGGTATGGCTTGTGAATAGGACAGCATGGTTTTGATTTTGTCCTGGAGCAATCATAGGGTGGAGGGGACTTCAATGCAAAAGAATACAGATTTCCATCATGGCCAGTTCTGACTCAAGAATGATGACATGATTTTCTCCAACAGCCTTGTTGGCTTTGAAGGCTCACTCAGCTAATGCAAAGCTGCCTGCCATCTCGAGAGTTTGCTTGCATCTCTCTTAGGAGGTCTGTGGAGCTATGCAATCCTCTGTACTTTGTGTCCTGAGCATTAAGGAGTCTCTGCACATATAGAAGGTCGTAGCTGTGGATTGCAGCTTTCATAATAAAGAGCTGAAAAGAATATCAAGGTTGGTCACACTTTTTTTTTTTTTTCTTGTCAAAATAATTGTATTCTTTTTGCAGTCATAGAAAATCAGGCATATATGGCACCAGGGCAGGCATCTGTCTTGGTTTCATCTGGGATGGAGTTAATTTTCTTTCTAGTAGCTGGTACAGTGATGTCTTTTGTGTGAGAATAACGTTGAAACCACACTGATGTTTTAGTTATTGCTAAGTAGCACTTATCCTAAATTAAGGATTTTTCAGTTTCCCATGCTCTGCCAACAAGCAGGTGCACAAGAAGCTGGGAAGGAGCATGGCCAGGACAGCTGCCCTGAACTAGCCTAAGGGCTATTCCATACCATAGGGCATCATGCTCAGGATATAAACTGGGGGGAGTTGGCTGGGAGGGGTGGAGCGCTGCTTGGGCATCAGTTGGCAGGTGGTGAGCAGTTGCATTGTGCATCACTTGTCTTTCTTGGGTTTTATTGCTCTTTGTTGTTGTTATATTCCTTTTCATTACTATTACAGTTATTATTATTATTGTTATTATTATATTTTATTTAATTTTAGTTATTAAACTGTTCTTATCTCAACCTGCGAGTTTTGCTTTTTTTTTTGATTCTCCTTCCCATCCCACTGGGAGGGGGGAAGAGTGAGTGAGTGGATGTGTGGTGCTTAGTTGTTGGCTGGGGTTAAACCACAATAGTGTCAAAGGTGGTGAGAGAAAAAGAATGCTGGACTTAAAATATGTCTAAGAGCAACCAGTCTGAGATACCCAGTTTGAACACAGAGTGCCTCACACTGCCTGCTAGTGCATAAAACAATATGCAAATACAGAAAGAGTAACTATAGTGAGACAGGGTTAATATCTAATCATGCTGTTTTCTTGATGTCTTGCAGATTTCAGATGTACTCACTCTGCATAGCTACTACTGCCTAGTCACATAATTTTACAGTTGCTTGACTAGAGCTTCTAAACTCCTATAAAGTGGATGGAGAGAGACAACAAAGAGTCACAGCTAGAGGATGCTTTAGCTCCTCTGCCCATATCTGTTAATGTTACATGCAGCTCAGAGTAATAGGCTCATAGATTAGGTTGCTCAGTAAGTCTTGTTCTCAGTGTCCAAATGGGAAAGCAGGGAATCCCAGGCGTCACACGAGTACATATAAGGCGCAGGTATATAACAGTGAAAGAAAATTAATATCTACTAGAGGCAATGAAGCTAGTAAAATAAGTCCAAGCCCTTCTAAACTTCCTTCAGAGGAAACACACTTTAAACAAATGTAAACTGCAGCAAACCAAGGATACGTGTGGAAACAACGTCTGAAAAAAGAATCTTCTTAGGGAAAAAATGATAGAGCCCCATGCTTACTGTCTGGCCAACTTTCTGGGGAAGACTTTCCACTAAGTTCCAGTGAGATTGCTTAGACCTCCTTGAAGTCCTGTCAACTTCAAAGGAAGCTGAGACCCAAGTCAGAAACTTGCTTTGAGAGTCAAAACCCTTTGGGAGGGTTTCATAGCTTACATTTCTCTTTTGCATACCTGTCTAGAGGGAAAGGTAATACGGAGACTTGTGTATAGTCGTAGTGCTAGAATGGGATAAGAAAGCATTAAAATGACAAAATAATGCAAGTATTACTAGAAGATAGCTAAAAACAATATGTGATAAGAAGACATGTCTCTAGCTGCCTAAACCTTTACTATTAGAGTTTCCTCTATCTCCCCAAAACCCACTAATGCTACTGTCTTGTGAGCTTGTGATTTGGTGAACAGAGAAGGATTTTCTCAACAAAGTACTTGAGATCTAGGGGTCAGAGGAAATCTGGATGAAGTTGTATTTTAATTCATGGTTTTGTTAGGAATGACTCACTTCTATGAGATCATGACTTCTTAACCAGGACAGGCAGGACTGATTAAGATTCTGCCAGTAATTTTTATAAACATTTTCTCTGATGCTCATCTAACTGCAAACCTTGAAAAGTGTGATACCTCTTCTATGAGCTGTGGAACAGCTTCAGCTGCTATTGAATGTGATGGGAATATCCTGGTATCGAGTCCTAGTTCCACTTCTGATGAATCTCTGCAGGTTAATAGTCGCAGAGAAGATGGATGATCCAAACTGCATTCCTCCGTCTCTGTCAATGTAGAATAGATAAGAGATACAGAACAGCAGTGAAACCTATTGGCTAGGTTAATTTGAGTTCTCTGCTGTGCAGGTACATAGAGTTTTAATAAATATATGCATGGTACATGTTGTATGTTCATTTCTTCTCTTATTTCAGGCTGGCAGCTCTAACTAAATTAGATGTCAAGCACCTGCTGTTTTCTCCTCATCTCTATTACAACGTTATTTGACATTCTGGGACATCTCTCTAAAAGTATTCAGAAATGAATATATCATAATTAGCTTGTCATAGATAGTGACAGTCTTAAGGAAAGGGGAAGCAAGTCAAACAGAACAAATCACAAATTGGCAAGGAAAGCAAGAAAAAACCCACAAAAACTCCCTAAAGTTCCCAAGTACAGTGGCATGGCTGCTCTCTGACGGGGGAAGCTCAGCAGGACCTTGCATTCCAGCTTCATTTAATCACTGCTGCTGCTGTCACTCCACAGAGTAAAAACTGCTTTCGAACCAATTGCAAAACATCACAAATAGTTTGCTAACACATGGAGGTCTGTACAACTGTCAGCAGAAAATATTCTGTGAAGGAAATGAATTACACATGTTTTAATTTGATGTCTTCCCCTCTTGTGGACAACTTTGCATTACTGCTTTAGTCATATGGCTAACTCAGTGCTTTCCCATGGCTTTACGGCAGCACCTGTTTCTGTATCAGTCATTAGCAAATGTAAAATTCAGCAGACAGAAGCAGTAAGGTGTTTTAGCTTTGTAGCGTATGTTTTGCATCTGTGATGGAGATGACAATGAGCTGCTCACTGGAATCTTTGAATAAGAAATTCTGTGCCTGTCTTTTATTGACATTGCAATGGTGGGCTTACAGTGAAGTGCATATTATAGTATGTTATGAAACCTAAGCCCACCAGTCAGTCAGAAAACTATCACTCTACACCAAACATGATGCCATGTAGTGCAGGGCCTAGTAATTCCTTTACTCTGCTAGTTGTCCGAATAGAGCATGAAAATTAGAGCCCAATGTCTTTTGCTTCAAAACCTGATATTTGCTTTAAACAAGTTATTTACTGGGCATTATTGAAGTTACTACTATTGAACTGAGTGTAATAAGCAGGTTCAATATGCTTTACCCAAAAGGTTTATCAACATGAGTAAACACTGGAGTTACTACCCTCCTCAGTCTTATGATATTTTTGAATATTATTTTATTTTGGAAGATTTTTCCCTCCTGTCTGATGGACAATTCTGTGACTTTGTGATTCTGTGCTGTCTTTCACTTACCCAGGCAAGATGCTGCTCGAGTGAGAAAAGACTTGATGAGATTTACTTTTGGAAAAAATACTGGAATTTAAATAGAGGGCTTTGTTTCATTTTGCTGTATTTTAATTTCTCCACTGTCTGTAGAATGATTTCACTGCTGTGGACTTTAGAACTGAAAAGTGACAGAACTGAACCTGCATCTCCTGGTACCTAGTCCTGTGCCCTATTAAGAATTGCTTTATCCCCTCATTATTTCACAAATGGAACTGAACACATCAGAGAGGAAAGTACAAGAGTGGAAATGGAGGGAAGTTTCAACTGTCAGACTTTTAAGATTTCTGCCTGACTGATAACTGTTTTATATTCCAGTGGTGGAATTCCCTTGATTTCAGTTGAGTTTCATCATTGCACAGCTGGAGTAAACAGATCTATCTGTTACAGATTGATAAACTGTCACTGTCTTGTGTACCTCTGTTGTCCTGGGTTCTTTGCTGGAACTCAGGGAAAATGAGCCACCAGTCAATCTGTGCATTTAAAGAATCATTTACTGGAAGCAACAGTGTACAAAGCTGCATGACTTCAAAGGAATATTCGAGGTAACTTGTATAAATTAATCTTGCTGAAAGAACTGTTGGATTCCTCTAAAATATTGAAGCAATGCAAAAGAAGACCTTGATATCTAATGTGCAATCAACACCATGTGCAAGCAACCACTTCCATTTGGAAATGTTGCTGGAAACATATGTGAAGCTTCTAGGAAACAAATCTTTAATAAAATAATGAAGTATTATTTTTAATATTATATATTTCAGTATTAAACTGAGTTCTCAGAAATTTGGTTAAAGCATTACAGGACTAGAATTTATTACTTAAATTTATACAATGGAAAAGTTACTACTTTCCAAAACTGGAAAACAGTGGTTGGTATGAAGCATGAAGAACAACTTGGTTTAAAACAATTCTTGCCTTTCATAAGTTAAAAAGGAAGAATAGACATTGAAGGAGCAGTGATTGTTGTACTATTTATGTGTGGAAGAAACTTTATATTTGTAAATCTGAAACCCAAGAAAATCTGAACTATGAAATAGAAACTTCAACTGTAGGAGCATAGCCTCAGCCCAAATTGAATCCAGAGTTTTCTGAAATGATGTTATGGGGCATACAGGCCAATATCAAATATAGTTAAAACTCACTCTGTTCTTTCCATCCTCAAAAAATAACATTTTTCTCAGGGGCTCATTCTATTCTAGGCTAATAGTGGCAAACTAATGCAATCAGGACATTACTATTGTTTTTGTAACACCAGGAATTGTATTGTCCTTTATAGACAAAGGAGGAAAAATGGTAATGTCCTTACCTCAAGGGACTGATTACTGAGAAATGTGAAGCTGTAGAAGAGTAAGTTGCTGAAAGGGGGAATAAGATGCTGAGGATTGAGCTGTCTGTGTGGTATATATTTTGTTAAAACTAATTGCTAAAACGGGACTCTTTAACTTCCTGCTTGTTAGGATAAAGCTTCTGGGTGTAAAGCTTGTAGCATCACGCTGAAGCAGGACATTTAATATTGAGGATTTATGCTGGAGTACTGGCACCAGCATCTGTGGTCAAGTTGTCATTAAAGCAAATAATGATATTAGTTTTGTGTTGAGGGGGCATATATATACTTTTGCCATTTCCTTGTTTGAAATAAGGCAGCAGCTGAACTGAGTTTACTTAGGGTTTTTTCAGGGAAAGAAATCTTCCTTTAAATCACTTTGGTTATTGTGCACTAACAAGCAAATTCTAAATAAGTTTCTTATTTAAGATGATGCTGGCTTTGAAAATCCTGTGAAATCTGATGGAAGACATGGAAGATCAGTTACTTGTCCCTCTCATTTTACAGAGACTATCCCTCAAGGCTAGGTCTCAACAACAGGCAGAATAAATGAATTCAAAATCAGCTGGAACAGCTATTTTTCCCATATGCACTTAAAAAAATTGCTGTTTAGTATTTTTTAATTTGCATTGTAGTAATTCTTGGAGGTGAAGACCACAGTAAAATTTTCTTAAAAAACAAAACAAAATAAAAACCAAACAAGGTAGCCTCTCAAAACTTTTGCAAGGTGGGAAGAAATATGTGGATACAAGAGACAGAATACAAGGGAAAAAGGCCAGCTGTTATGGGTCAATAGTTGTCAGTCCAGTGGCTACCTAAATAACATCTGACAGGTTTGACATTTCTAGGACTGCCTGCTTAACTGATTGTAAACTACTATCAAATGTCAGCTATTTTGCTGGTAATTATTTCGCATATTCTATTCTGTAAATAATTTTCATTAGACAATGCATCACTTCTGTTTCAGGTTCTAAGTGATGCTAACTTGGTTTGGTTTTGCTCCACAGATGACTGCTGAAATCAACAAGAATCATCCTGTTGACTGCTGAAATTCAGATCAGACCCTGAATGGATAAAGTTATGCTTTGAAAAAAAAATAAAATCAGTACGTAAGAAGTACTTAAGCATTTGAAAACCCTTCAGCTTCTAATGTAAGAAGTCTGGACTTACATTAACAGTAGAGGAATAGAACTTAGTAGGGAAAAATGTGAATTTTTTTGTACGGTGCAAATCAAAACTTGGAGATATTACAGAACATCTCTTTCAATTTAAATTGTTATCTGATGTCACATGAAGCTTTTTCAGTGGTATAGTTTGAGAACTATTGAATTATCATTTGTAAATATTTATCTGGAAAAACTGGTAGGTATAAGGTGTAGGGCAAAATGAACCAGCTGTTACAACTTGAAATGTGTAAGTAAACAGAGATCTGTGTGGATCTTGGGACATGTGCAGGCAGGAGAAACATCGCTGAAGGAAGATGGGTGTCACCACACAGCTGTTTGTGTGGTACTTTTCCCACTGAAGCCTGTCTGGATGAAGGGACAGAATTGCAACTATTGTTGCCAGTAATTGCCAGGTAGACTGTTCGGCTGGAAGTCTTTTTTGCCCTGAGGTGAGCACTCAGAGTAACTGTTCCCTGCTTTGAGTTCCTTTTACTGCTCCAGACTATGTGCTAACTACTGTATCAGAAGATGGAAGGAGAATGGAAAGCAATGACTACTCTTTTCCTCCTTCCTGTCCGTATTTTGCCCTCAAATTGCTGAAATTAGCTTTCTCCTAAAACGGATCTTACTGCACACTTGAAGCTTTGGAAAGGGGGGTGGATTTCTTCGGAGATACTGTGTTGGGAAAAACACTTCCCTCTTTTTAAGCATTGGATTCTTGTTCAGTGATCTTATTTTTTAAATGAAAGATGCCTAGTATACATATAGTTCTGCCTTGAAAGGTTATTTTCTCAGTTTTTACTACAGTCCATTTCAAAGCTGTATATACAAGTTCTTTCTTTGCAAACAGATCTTTCCTCTCGGAACTATGTTTGAATGTATTTCTCAAGGAAATAATTGACATCTCGGGACAGAGTCGTAAGGACATAACTGTGAGTGATCCTGCATATTTAAGACTCGCATTGAAACTAATGGGATATCTGCATATTGAGAACTAAGGCCAAAGCTTGTATATTTGTAGGAAATGGCAAACATACAGATTTTTGTCACTTTGCAAGCACACAGATAGCAGTTTCATAACAGTGTTTCTCATCATAGCTTGCTTATTTGAAATCTTCCTCTAGAAATGAAAACATAGATTCACCTTGCATTTTATCCTTTACACTTGTAATTTAATGAATGCATGGCACAGCTGCCAAAAAAAAAAAAAAATTAGTATATATGAATTTACTGGGTACTGCATAAATGTCTTAAATGTGCATTTACTGCCCACTGTATTTAGAACAAAGATGATGACTGTCTGCCCTTTTTGATGTTGTCTGGGAATATAAACAGTAGAGAAACCTGTTGCTTTGATATCTTCAAACTGATACAGGCTTAATGATATCTCTAAACATTTGTACATGCTGTACATACTGAAAACTACACCTTTGCCATACAGTTCCTGCCTCCTTTGTGAAACAATTTATCACTGGTCTCGTAATGAATAGTTCAAGATAAAAACTATTTTGTTCCCCTGTCTTTTGTTTAGAAAATGCTGTGATTTTGTATTCAGCTGGGTGTACTTCCATATTAGAAAGACTACGGTTAATTTCTTTCATTATGTGTTAACATGAAGAGGCATTAAAAGAAATCCCTGTGAGTGATTGCTTGCTTCGTGTGGAATAACCATTACTATATGTATGCTCTTTGTCTCCACAGGGGCTTAGTGTACAACTGCCAAGAAACTATTTTAAAAAGTCCTGCCTTTACGTGATCAAGTTTCAGCCTGGCAATCTGTAAAGGGCTAATTATATCCAGCTGCAATTAACCAGCCAGCCCCACAAGGGGCTAATTGTAGCCACCAGCAGCCACAGTGCTGACTGCAGAGGCCAGTGGGCAGCCTGGGACGAAGGCAGGGGAAGAAAGATGCTTTTCTTTGGGACTCAGAGGGATGACTTGAAGGCAGACAGCCACCCAGGGAGCTCCCACCGTTGCTGGCTGCAGCCATCCCACTGGCTTCGTACAATGACAAAGTCCTCAGGGCTCCCTTTTGCAGAACTGGGCAGTCTTTTATGGGACAGTGCCACTACAAGCAGCCAGTAAAAGCAGGAATGCTAAGAAATAATGTTTAAATTAAAAGCAAGGAGGAATGACAACAATAGTGGGTGACAAGAGTGCTGTTCTGAGTGGTTTTCATGAGCAGCAGGGGTGCTGGCACTGCTGCTGGTGGACAAGCAGCTGGCTCTCCATGGTGCCCTGCATGTCTGTGTCCCTGCTCTTTGGGTCAGGCTTTGGTTAGCTCCTCTTAGGGCTGTAGGGAGTGGGGAATGGAAAAGGGATGGTGCACAGACAGGTTTTGTTCCGGGGTGTGACTGGGACAGAGCTTAAGTATATACTCTTTGTAGACACAGCCTCTGACTGCATCCCTATTTATTTATAATCTTTTTTTCAAAGCCATATTTTCAGGACCTGGTCTGTTTTAATCTCAGTGATCACACTTGGGCTGAAGAGTAATCTTCTCTGTGCATTAGGGAAATACTGTCTATTCAGACGCTTGTTTATAAGACATGAAGAACTGCAGAGGCTGGGGGAACACGGAAATAAAGGAGCTGGGCTTTGCCCTTTTAAAGTGTGTTCAATGCCAGTCCTCTTGTGATATCGAGTCTCGTAGGAAAGCTGGGCATCTTAGAGAGATAAATGTAGCTCCCACTGCTACTAGAATCCATTTTTCACTGAGTTACATGAGAATGGGGTCATGCAGTACTGCATTTAACAAACTAGGATGTTACTTTGAGAAAATTCTTCCTGACTCCCTCCAAGGATTTGTTTTACGAGGTGATACATGACATTGATATGTCCCTATAAATACTTTGTCTTACTGAGATACAAATCATCTGGTAGTTCTTAAATTAATTTTCCTTTGGTTCTGAGTTCTACTGAGTATTCCTTAAACTTCACAATTTTAGTTCCAATGTTGGACTTTATTTTTTTTTTTTTTCCCATGGATGACTTTCATTCATATATCTTAATCATAATTCCTAATGTCTGCAATGAATGGCAAGTATGTACTTCCTGGAGCAGAATTGGATGTTATCCTTTAACATAAAATATCTATTAGTCAAAGGCAATTGCGTTTAATGCTTTTTTGGTACTAAGTTACAGCAGGCCCTTGACACTTGTAAGTTGTTAACGTGTTTCAGAAGACTAGTAGCATACATTTGCAAAATGCTTCCTTATTTTTTATTTTTACTAGGGGTAATTCAGTTTTTGAAAAATCCTTGAGTGTCTGATGGCATGTGTTTTCTGTAAGTGGAAAATGTTTTAGTTGCTGTAGCAGGAAATGTGAATGAATAAAAGGGCAGTGGCTCCTTATCTATTATATTGTATGCAGAGGCTTAGAAACTATATTTCAACATTATTTAAAACCATATAATAATATCAGTGTAATATTTGGTGCTTACAAAATCTCAGTAAGGAAACAGATTTTCACTGTTTTTTAGCATTTGTGGGAAAAAATGGAGAGAAAGAGAGGGAGAGAGAAAGGAGAGAGGGACTTCAGTAAAGATGAGTCATAGAAACGAGATTTGGGGCTTAAGGATCCAATTCAGCTTCTAGGTCAACCTGAAACCTATGTGAGGTGGCCAACCTTGCATTCATTTTTATGATATAATTTGCTGTTGTCATGTTTCCCTGATTTTTTGACTGAAATAACACAAGGTCTGTTCACAACTTTTTGATAGAAGCCAAGAAATGTGCCCTTTTTTAGTTTGAGAAGAAGTTGCAAGTACAGTCTGGGGCTAATTTCAATATAATTTCATTTGTTTCTGCTTCTGATTGCATGTTTACATGCTGGGGTTCCTTTGGCATATCTTTTTCTGTCACTTGTACTCTCAGCTTGTGCTAGAAATGATCTCCCTTGCTGTAGCAGCTGGACTTGAGGTCTGTTTCTGCAGGCATTCTGCAGCACACGTGTTGTGTCTGTAGTACAGTTGATCACACGAGAACATGACAAATTATAATAATTACATTATTGTCCATGAAGTTTCTACTTTGCAGGGAACTGGAGCTGGTGATACTCATTTGTAATTAGCTTTGTGAACTGCTATAATTATACATTTGGAAAATGACGGCATTTTACTTTTCCTCATTGTTCAAATGAACAGACGACTGTAGACAAGAAGTACCTTGTAATGGCTCTGAATTACATTTAAGTGTTTGCTGTTTAATACTGCTTAATTTGGTCTTATTACTTTTATTATTTTTGAGTGTTTGCTTGGGTTCAATTTGATAGATTTTATAATGTTGGTGTGTCTGATCTGGCTTCAAATTCTAGTTTATATATAAACTGCTAAATTGTCTGTCAGTGCTATCGCGTACATATACGTGCCATATAAGCCCATCTCTGTTTACATACCATGTATGTGGAGCTGAAATGTATTTGATATCTTCATCTTGGGCCCCTGACTGCTTCACTTGCTCTATGCCTTTTAATCTTTCTCTCCAGGATTTTCAGTGGCATTTCAGTTTCATGAGACGTTGTGAATAACTGCCATCAAAAAAACCAAACCTCCTTCAGAGGAAAACACTTTCTGTTACCATAATCCTCCTCTTCCCCCATGTGGAGCTCAACTTCAGCCCTAACAGAGAACTCCATAATTTGCCAGACATACTCTGTAACTGGAGGAGTCCCTGCTGCTGTGAGCTGAATACATGCATTTGGTTAGGGTATGTGTAATGGACAAGTTTCACCAGTGACCAATGGAGAAGTCTCTCTGTAATTTTCAGTTCATGAAATACACAATTACAGAATGCAGGTTAATAGATGTAATATATGTTATTAAAACATACTTTTCTGAAGTTTTGAAAAGTTATTTGTTCTTTTTCTCAAGTTTTCTCCATAAAGCCAGTGTTCATAGTACCATGACTATAAATCTCTTGTCTCAGAAGAGATAATTTACGGGAAGATCTGTGAAAATGTGTGTGTTCAGATAATAATGTCTTGCGAAGTCATTCAGGCAACAGCTTCAGCCCAGCTCATTGCCCTATTCTGGAGGGCTTTTATTTATAAAAACCTATATTTTTAATGTGATATTTGTAAATAGATTCCTCAGACTTATTTGGTCAAAATGAGGTTTTGAAAATAAGTTCACTTGTGTCAACCTGAATCCCTTTTCCATGATTACTCAAAGTGAAATATTACTTACTGATAAACCTAAAGATGTCACCGGTATAACAGCTTTTTGCATATTATAATGCTGTATGTCTAAGTCTGATAATATATAGGCTTTCTAACATAGGCTATAATTCCTATATACCTTTTCTTAGCTGCTTATTCCTACTTTAATTTAATTTGCAGCCCTGTGACTTGTACTGGAACAGCTATCTGTGGAACCATGCTGTGAACTGGATGACCATCTCAGCATTCTCCTCTCCCAAAAGGATGATGTTGGCTGCAACTTTTACATGCTTACAGAGTGAATGCAGGTAGTGTCCAGGGCATTGATACAGAACTGTCTTATACTTTGCTCAGAATTATGAGCCTGGAGACACAAATTCTGATGTCTTTAAAGATCTTTGTAGGCTTTTATTACATGTGCATCATTATACCTCAGATATAAATATCCACAATTTAGGGACTATTTGAAGTCTAGTATGAAGTCTAAATCTGAATTTTTGAGCAAACTACTCAGATTTTAAAGGTGAAGATTAAAGTCCAGAATCTGAACACAACTTCAGCTGCAGAGTAGATGTGACTAAGGTTAAAATAATAGCATTTCTGTTTGGATGCAGCACAAGAAATTAACAGTATACTATTTCCAGTAAATTAATAAGAATTTTGGAGGGTGGAAATTCTTATCATGAAATCTAGAATAAATCTATGTATTTAAAAGACTGAGAACATTTTCCCCTTTCCTTTTCTATAACTTTTATTTATGAACTTCAATTATGGTTTTGGGCTTCATTTTCTTCCATGAACTAGAAGAAATTTGGGCTTATTAAATCCCAGGTCTTTTCAGCATCTATCACAAATGTAAATGAACAGTCTGTAGTGTTGCATGCTCTCTGGATTGCTCTGATGATCATGTTGCCATGGTGATAACAGAATATACAGGTTCATGAGACAGTATTAGTAATGCAGCAGTTTGAAACTTAATCAATGTACTGCTACTTCTCCGTATTTCAATATCACTTCAGCAAAATTGAATTCTAGTCAGTTGTCAGTCCAGTTTATTTCCTATGGATTTCTTCTACAAAATTTCCCTCTTTATTCTGGGCACTGATCATGATATAGTAATTGAAATCTGTAGTGGTCTGTCATACTAATTATATGACTGTCTTGTAGCCAGCAATCTGTAGCTGTTGTATTCAGCAGCAAACAGGTGAAAAATATTTTGGGCTGAATACATAAATTATAACTGTTGTGAAGAAAAGATTCTTTTTTCAAAAGATTTATCTTGGATAGTTTTGTTAATTGTGAAAAACTTTAAGCATAGTGTAGAACTGTAAAATGACTGTGCCAATTAGAAATAAGTTAAAGCTGTCAAAAAGAACCAAATGAATGTTGTCTCCTAGGTCTTAAAAAATACATTGAGGAAAAGGTATTTGACCCTTATGAAACATTAATCAAAAATATGTTCATAGCAGTACTTGAGATTCTCTTGCTTCTGAGAGAATTTTAACTTTTGAAATAATGTTACCAAATGATTATTGATAATTATTCATCTATTGATAGATCATTAAAGGCAAATGATGAGGTAGGGATTAATGTATTTTAGAGATGAATGTTGGTATGTTATTAAAAAAATGCCAGTTCTTCCCATGTGAACAGCTTTGATCATATTTATTCAAGAGTAGGATAAAAACCTTAAGTTTCTTGCACTGCATGTCAGTACCAAAAACTATCATTTGTATTTTTTCTGAGTGCCACGTTAATGACTTTTAACATGCAAGGTCGTACAAAACTGGATTTACACCCATGAATCATAAACCACAAAAGCTGTTTTCTCAAAGTTTGTAACATCAGAACACAGTGCACATGTATAACGCAGCTGTCCCTAGAGTTAATATAGGCCTGTAATGAATTTCAGGGCCTATACCACAAACATTAAGAAACAGCTTTTTTTGGTTTATGAGGAATAGCAGACTGCAGAGGGTAAATTCAGTTTGATAGGCTCTCCAGGGTCACTGCTAGAAATGGCGTGTCAGAAGACATCGAAGTTGAAATGAAACTACCAAAATATGTCAATCCAGAAAGTATGTGCTCTTTTTGTAGTTAAGTAGTACCATTTATATGCAACTGGTTCCAATTTTATCGTAGTGATAGTTTAAACGTCTGTAGCTCTTTTCATTTTACTTCAATGGATTTAATCATTGGTTTGTAAAAAAATGAGCCATCTTTCTGAATAGGCTGAAGGGTAAAAGCTGCTTTTACCAGGTTGCAGACTAGAAGGTGGAGTACTGAAAAGGGATCTGTCTTCTGTTGGGTTATTCAGGGAGTTGTCACCTTAGCAGGAAGCAGACCTCTGAAGCCCTTGCTTGTGATCTCTTCTAGCACCCGGAACATGTTTGCTCTTCAGGTCTGAACAGCTTGTGGTGCTGTGGCACACAGATTCGAGAAGACAGAATTTTTAGTTTTGCGTATATTTGCGTGTGTTGTTTTTAAACATACATTTATTTAAATTTGGAAAGCACAGGTTATGGGAAGACAGAGATGAAGACCTTTAAAACTACATGTGATTGACTGCAAGGTTAACTAGTTTATGAAATTTTGTAGACAAAATCAACCTTATTGACTGAAAACTAATATGTTGGAAATGTAGGATCTATTTCTTACCAGATATTTAGTGTATAAGCTTTCAGAAGTTATTTAGCCTCAGTGTTTTAGTTTTCCCACCCAATAAAACACCTTAAGTTATGTTGTAGGGCTACATTAATTCCTGGATGAAATAATCTGTAGTGCACAGTTCTTTTCAAACTCCTTACACATATACTAACTATAACTTACATGATGTACTGAATAAGTACTTTCATTTTAACCTCCTGCTGAACAGGTGGGATGCCTGTAAGAAACCGTTAGCACAAAAGCAAAGATTTAGAGGGCAGAACATGACCCGATGGGAATACAGGGAGGAAAATCTGCATCAGACCTGGAGGTACAATCACTCCTTAAGTCTCATTTCAGTCCTCCAAAATAGCTGTTATGAAGGTTGCTAGTAACAGACTGGTTTGGGGCCAGAAAAAGTAAAGGTAAAGAGCTGTTGCCTTTTCCTTACTGCCCTGCTTTTACGCATAGCTGTTGCCAGAAATCTGCAGGGCAATAATGAGTCATGCCTCTAAGGAGTATGTGTGCACAAGCAATGTGTACAGTCAGACCCCAGTGAGTCGCAGTAAGTGTTCTGTTTGACTCCTTCAAGACTATGAATCCCAAGCAGCCACATAGTATGCCCCCCTGCCCCCTCTCTTCAGATAAGCCTACAGTAGTTTAAAAAGTTTCTCAGGGAAATGCAATTTGTTACAAGATTTAATAAAAGCAAAACAACTGAATATGAGGAGTCGCTATGCTTTTGTTCTTCCTATGTAATGTAAGATAATAGTGAGAAAGCGATTACATTACAACTAAATGAATTAAACAAAGCTCCAAAACATAAATTAGAATTTAACTGTGCCATTAAAAACTAATTTAATTTGCAAGCCATCATTACTAGATAATAAAGACCTACTGCAAAATGCACAACAATCTCTTGTGAACACAGGAAAAAAAGCAAGCAATAAATCTCGTTGAGCAGATGAATTTCTGTTACATTAGTAGAGGAAAAAAAAATGCTGAATGGATGTTTTAGTACATAATGGGAATGAGGAAGTAATGGAACAATTGGACAGCTTAATTTTAGCCATAAATGATTTTATAGTTAAGGGAAGACCCTAGGGAATGTCAGAAAAATGTGTCCAGTATTGATTTTCAACTTTTTTGAATCAAAATAGCTTATGAATTTACAGTAACATTAACATACATTAGATGCTATCCTTAGTTTCAGAAAAAACAATGAGTTGACACTTCTTACGTGGAGATGTATGACATGAGAATACTCAGCATGAGTGTACATCAAAAGATGCTCATTTTCCTCAGACAAAAGTGGCCTTCAGGCTGATTAATACTGTTTTGCTGGAGTTTCATCCAATATTGAATTTGTGTACTCACTGGGGTACAACCTGCTTCCAGGTTTGCAGATCCGACCCGACAGCTGCTCTGTTTTTGCGGTTTCCCTTCGCGTTTGGTTTTCTGTGTAAATTTATGTTGGTCCCTATTACATCTTGCAGTATGCGTCAGAAAACATCATAATCTCTGTATTTCTTGATGCATTTAGTATAGTTGCTGTAGGCAGCACGTGCCTTGGTGGTGTAACCCAGTGCAGTTATTCTGGCACAATACCACCGGCGGATACGCCAAGAGCTGAGTCCTCCAGAACTCCCCAAAACTAATTTTGTTGCCATGCTTTCGTTATACGGTAATGCCAGCAGATGGCAGTCCAGTACTTTGCTGCTAGTCTACTAGCGGTCAGATTACAAAATTATAGTTTTAATTTTAATGCAATTAATATTGTTGCTAAAAGAAATGCTTTTAGAGTGATTGTTCCAGTCGTGGTGTTTCCTTCTCTCCCCTCTTTACTAAGGCTCTAGCAGGAAGTCCACCCCTCTGCCTTCTCTTCTGATACCAGCGTTCAAACTTTATCTCCAAACCATGGTTGCATGAAACTGAGAGTAGGTGTATGGAAGCTGCTGTGTAGTCTGTCCCCGTGGCTTTGACAGGACTATATAATTTATAAGCTTCATATTTTAAGACTTCTTCCATCTGAGTAATTTTAATCACCCTACCTGCAGTTCTCCCTGTAGTATCATGAGGTCAGACACTCTCTCGCCTCAGTGGCTGTGTCGTGTTGATGTATGAAGCTAAAACAGCTGCTGTGCTCAATCACAGAGGCATAAGGAATGTAATTTGTAATTTAGGCCCAACTCTTGCAAACACTTAAGCACATGCACAACTTCAGGCGTGTGAGTTGTTTTCTTAGCAGTTGGAGCTACTCACAGATTTAGTTATCTGTAGACTTATATGTGATTGCAGGATTGGGACATTGCTTGTAAATCAACATGTAGAATTGATCATGGTACAAAAATACCCTGACCAGATACAAAGAGTTGTATAAATGACAGCTGACATTATTTTACTGCAAAATATCCTTTCTGACTCTTTGTAGCTACCAGGTTAAGAGTCCTTGAAGAGACAGTGCTCATCTCTAATTTTGGACTGTTCATTTCAATTTGCTTTTTTTATTATTTATGTGTTCCCAGAAATGGTGCTCATGGTTCTTCTTTTGGTGCATACATAATACTCACCATAAGAACATCTTCCAATACAATAGTATAGACCTTGTGTTTTTAGGGGTGTGAATTTTCCTGACAATAAAGAGCATTTGGGAACTCAGGATGCTGGAAGCTGTGGCTGAACAGAGTAATTACCCTGTATCTCCTGGGCTGTCATTTTCACCAGGTTTTCCCAATGCAGGCTTGTGCAGAGCAGTGGAAGGGAATGTGCTAGAGTGTTGGCAGAGGTTTCCAGAAGGAGCTTGAAATCTATCAACACACATAATTGCATATGGGAAAAAAATTAATATCTTAAACCTTTTTCTAGTATCACTTCCCATTCTGTCTAGCCATGACTTTACACTGGAGGCAAAGTTGGTGATGTGCATTAATGATATACTCTGAGTGTAACTTTATTTACATGGATGTGCTACTCCTGAAATGAGTTGGTCAACACCAGTGACCAAATAGACTTACCTGATGGACTGATATAATCTGATTCCAAGGCCAAAGTTTTACTGCTTGTGTGGCTTTCCCTCTCTCTGAGCTGCTTTGACATTGAATCCTTAGATAGCATTAAGCTACCACCACTGTGTTTTCTAAAAGGGAAAAAAGCTAAACATAGGCTAAGAAAGAGATTGATAGGTTATAATATCTCCACAGGATGATGCTTAGAGAGTAGGCTTATTAGTACTAGTAAAGTACTGTTATAAAAAGTTGGAGTGGGTGAGAATATGTATAAATATACTATGCTGTACTGTTCCTTCCTTCTTGCCGTGACACCAGTCTTATCTGAAAAAGTATTAAGATCAGGTGCCCCTGAATTAAATAATATCTAACCCTACAATTAGTGGTGTAGAAACCAGTTGGACTTGAGAGTGCATAAAATGTTGGCATAATTTGTCTCAGAATAAAGGTATGGTGCAATATGTTCTCGGCGCGAAGTTGTCTTTACTGGTATAATTTCACTGAGGAAAATAGGACTGCTTGTGTGACTGCACGTACTGTTGCAGAATCAGTCATTAGATTGTTCTAGTGTATCAGGACTGGGTAGTTTATATAATGCACAGCTATAACACAAAGAGTGATTAAAACAACAGGTAATCACCCATAATGCTAATGGACTTGTTGCCACAGAAAAGAATGTCAATTAAAATTCTTATGAATTATTTACACAATTTTTTCCCTCTATAATTTGATTCTAAACTGAGTGTTAGCTTTAGGTCAGAGTTTTATGTGGAGATCTGTAACCCTTCTGAGCTGCACATGCACTCATTAGCTACAGGCACATTTGCAAATGTGCTGGAGTTCTCTTCTGTAGCTGCCAGTCTATTAAATAAAGATCAGGTTCCCTCCTTGAAGCCCTGCTGCTATGTTGCCTCCTACAGGAACGTGCCTTACACAGTTCTAAAAGCTGTTTTGGCCCAAGGATTCTTTATCAGATTTGAGGAAATGACCAGCTGTCAAATTAACAGCTATGAGGGTTGCTTTTTATTTTGCTTTTGATTTCAGGCAATTAGTATTCAGCCTCTAGCAGTAGTGTAATTATCCACAAAATATTAAAAAAAATTGCAATGCTCTATGTGTGTGTGTGTGTAATGCCTACCTTTATCCCTTGTGCTTGTGTGAAACAAATGAGAGGTATAATCATCTGAGTAGTTCTTAAGCAGAGATATCTCACAAATGTGTGAAACTTCGATGTGTCACCTGAAGCCTTGCAATATTTGTCACACTTGGTCTCTTTAACATACTGGAGTAATACATATTGCCATTTCTGACACTGTCATGATAGATTAAATGAGAGGATTGGGATGTCCTGTACATGTTTCAAACTTGTGAAAGAAGCATAAAGGGTGGTAACTTATTTAACTGTCACAGTGAAAAATGTGGAATTAGTTTGGCTGGTGGTTTTTCTTCCATTCTGTTGGTTGTCTATTGCTGTGATTTGTTTTTGCATGCCAAAACAGATAATCTGGAGGTAGCTAAACAACACTTTTCTCATTAGGTGCTAGCAGATAATTGGGTGGCTCCTGTGAGGATAAGTAGACCACCATCGAAACTGAGCCTGTGTCTTGTCTGCAAGAAAATATAGTCTTTCCTCTATATAAACTTTTCTCTCTGTGTTGTCATATCTGTTGATTATTATCATTATTATTATTTTAGGAGCAGCAATTCAGATTTGAAAAATTCAGTCGCAAGTATAGTGTTTACAATGAGCAGGATTTTGTTCTTCCTGTTCTATTAGTAGCATTGCTGACCAAGTTTCACTGGCTGGATCAGTCAGGTTTATGGTCAGTGAGGGGATACTGAAGATCTTACAAGATCATCGTGGTCTGTAGGATCGGTTTGCCTGTTAATGGTTTGGGAAAAAACAACAAACCATTACTGCTAATATTTAGGTATTAAATGGAAAGACCTCACACAGTCTCTTTGGTCCAGGTAAACTTTGCATTGTTGGAAATTAAAACAGAACCTGTCTTTGCATGCAAAGTGTGTGTATTTGACTTAGGAGTCACTGAAGGATAAAATGCTGTTCTTTTCCCCAAAGTAACTTCAGAGCTGACCTAAGCCTTCATTAGCTTTCTTCCCCAAATATTTCCCTGTTTGGAACATTGCTGGAGTGTTTTATCTGTTATTAGTAATATATTATTTATTAAAATTTGGTTTCATTGCATTGTTGAGCTTTCAGTATCTGGTCTTGCATGCTGCCTCTTCCAGTGACAGGGACATGTCAGAGAGAGGAAACGTGTTCAGGTACTTATTACATTTTGTGGGTGCTCTCTGCTGTAGCTGCTTGTCTGAAGTAGAGAACTGGTATATTGACCATAGAAATGTTGCTTCTCTTGCTCTTGGGGAATTCTGGGAGGTTTTTTTTCCCTTTTTAACGTTTCTGAATTGAATGGAAGAGGGGAAGGATGAGGAGGTAGACTTACATTTTTTTGCTAGTATCTCAGTCTTGTGAAGGGCCATGGAAGTGACTGTTTTTCTCCTGAGGTGTGTTATGGTACATACAAAATACTTGAGGTCTTGCCTCTGCTCCAGCAAATATTCAGGTATTATGTGCCAAGTGGAAATGCTCCCACAGCAAAGGCCAACAGAAATTTATCAGAGTACCAGCTAATAGGGCTTTTGGATGGCCTCCTGCAAAGTGGGAGAGGAGGATTCAAAGCTTCCTTGCCTGACAAGCCTGGAGCAGGATCCAGATTTAAACTGCACAGTGCAGGTAAGTTTCCTGCCCAAGGGGATATTGTGAAAGAAAGGAACATTCCAACTCTTACTACATTTTCCTTGGCTTTGTGACATTTTTCTACCTCCATTTCTTAACCCTCCTTACCATCTCTTCAGAACAGTTTTTCATCCAAAACCATAAAGGAAAGTTAAGCAGAAATCAGTCTTGCGGCAGCTAAAACCATACTACTGATGAGTAAAATATTCCACAATAATAGCTTCTTACTATTACTGACATGGCACAGAAGGTTTGAGGTCAAAGTGGTGTTACCAATGCTCAGGAGCTCTCAATAATACAAAAGTTACTGGGATAATCCTGACAGCTCTGGGATTTTGTATTCCTTAGTAAATCCTGTCTCAGATGTCAGGGTTTGGTTTTTATTTTTCCTTTTTCCTCTTAACAGTATGTTTACGGGTTTCACAACAATATCCTGGGATTTGTGCTTCTGTAAAGCTGGTAAGAGTGATGTGGTTAATCTTCTCACTGCTTTCCAAATGCATACCCTGTTTCTCAGGCTTCCTAAATAAGTATTTTGTGTTAGCCCATGTATATTTCTCCTCGCCTTATTCACATCCTACTTTCCCAATTCCATTTCATTTTTTTAATCAGTGTGATATATGTTTTATAAATGTCACTTTCATAATATCTAATCTAGCTCAGTATTAGAATAATCTCCTCTAACGTCTATGTGCTTAAACATTGTTTCTTGTCCTTTTTTTTATAGCAAAAAGAGTCAATTGGCCAAAAGTTGAAGAATTTCACATATTCTTTAAAATTCTCTCTTCTGGCTAGTGCCTTTTACCGTTCAGCAGCAACTACTGAAAAAAAAAAAAAAATGGGCAGAAAGGGAGCTTATTTTAAAGAAACCTGAGTTTATAGCATACCATTTTCTCCACTGGAATGTTAAAATGCAAACCTTTTCAGCAGTCACCTCTCTGGCCATTGAAGATAGAGTTCCCTTTTCTTGTTATTTTGTCTGTAGATTCATTATCTTACCTTTTTCCAAACTGAATTGCATAAGCCACTTATCTGCCCATGATTCTAGTCTAGCCAAGTCCCTGTGAATTTTATTGCTTCCCTATTGTGTATTGTTGATTCACCCATTTCATATCATCAGCACATTTCATCACTTTACTGCATTTTCCTCCCTTCAGGTTTATAAAGTAAACAAAATCAATACTAATATTACAGTATTCCACAAGTCAACTCCTTCCGTTTGGAACTGCTTCTAGTCATAAGCACCTTCTGGGTCTAGTATGCTAGCTGGTTTTTATCCGTTCAAGCAGCTAGTCTCCTATATCTCACGTACTAAAGTGAATATGCAACAATTTGCAAAGCATCTTACAGCATTCCTCATTAGAAGCTGAACACTGCTTCCAGTCAGGTCTGAAAGAGGCTGACCAAAAGGTTGTGCAAGCTCTTTAAAAAGCAAACAAATTGAGAGATATTATCCCTAGAGGTTACTTATAAAGAACAGAAGAGCTCTAAAGCACTAATATCTGCTGCCTCTTTGCTCATTCTTGTCTCTGTGTTACGAGACTCTTCTGTATATCATTATATGACAGGACAGTTTTTTAGCTGGTGAAAACTGGTGAAGCTTGACTAGTCTCAATGGTGTTATGGTGATTTATACTTCATTAGCACCTGGCTGAGGCTGCTTAAGTGATGAATGACATTAGTGCCCTGCCATGATGATATTTGCTATCCCTGAATCTGTTTTTGTGATGATGATATTGAGTATCATGGTTACATGCACACATGATGATCTTCCATCACGATCAAACTCAAGATACTGTGTACCAAGAAGGCAAGTCCCTGACATTTGTGCAAGAAGAGAAACTGTTAACTTCAAATGAGTAATAGACTGTTGTAACTCTTTGCATTGGTCACTGAGGAAACTAGACAAACAACATCAAGCTGCGGCTTTTGCTTTCTTCAGAGCAGACCCAGCCTATTCTCCAAAATATTTACAATCAATATAAAAATAAACATGTCTTTACAAAATCATAAAATATTACTTTACAACAATGCCAGCTATGTCAGGTTTTATGTGGTATTTAAGGAGAAGCCTACACATGAACCTCCATCGTGAATGAGATTCACTAGTCAATGAACCTATGACAAAAGAGCTTGTGAAAGAAGGAGGGAGATCTGTGTGCCCTTTTTTTTTTTTTTTTTTTTTTTTCTGCTAAAATGCACAAAAACAGCTAGCATGAATAAATATGTTCTAGGGAATTTCATTTTGAACAAGGACTGGACCCTGACATGACAGTTACCTTTAGAGTGGGCACTTGGTCTCATTGTACCAGTCATTTCACAAAAAAAATAATAGTGAGGGACAGTCTACCCTTAGAAATATAGTTTCAATAAACAAGACAAAGTCTGGAAGCAAGGAAGGGAAGCATCAAGACATGAAGTAAATTGATTACAGTCACACTGTAAGTAAGTGGTTTTAAAGGAGTTTTATTTATATCCCTTGAAAAATAATACATTTTAAGCGAGCCTTCAAAAAAGCTGAGAGATTCATATCTTCATGAAGTCCATCCTATTATATCCAGTGGCATGTACAAATCAAACAGAATTTCTTCAGTGCCCTTTGACTCCACAATAAATTCCAGACACAAAAGAGATGCTATCCTTTCGTTTCCACAATATGAATGTTATCTTCCTTTCTATTTCTAGTTCATGTACTTGTGTCTGACATTAACAGGACTGTCTGTTGGCAGTAATGCCTAAAACAACTTCTCGTGTAAAACATAGTAGACAAAGAGGTCGTCTGCATGTTGCAAGTATTATGGGCTGAATTTATTTGCCCTTAAATAAAGAAGAATAATAATAAGAATGTCTATACTTCTGCTTCACCAGAAGCAGTACTGTGTCTACAACTGTCTGGATTTTGCCATTTACCAGATTCAGTTTTAATGCTTTATATTGTTATAAGGTGAGCTCCTCTTTGTCATTATTTCAGGACTGTGTTCAAGGTCTCTGGACAAGGTAAGAAGCAGGGTAACATCAAAGAGCCCAGTCTACCCATGTTTAAATGTTTGCCCTTTCACAATAACTTTTCTTATGCCTACTGTTCTCTCCCTCAATTGCACAGCTTAATTGTGTTTGTCAGCAAAAAGGACAAATTGGGTTTTAAAGGTGCATTGGGGTTTTTCCTCCTGACAAGTCTGTTGGCTGTAATGAATGAAAGCAATGCCTCCTGCATTTTGCAACATTTGGACTGGAAGATCTATCTAGTCAGTCATCCATTTCATTTTTCTGTATTCTGTGTTTCCTAATACTCCGTCAAAGTGGTGGATTCTCTCTCCTTGTAAACCTATCACTCAAAATTACTATGTTCTTCCATCCAGGAATTGTCAGTATTACCATTAATAGAAATGAGAAGACAGTCAGTCACCTCATTGAGACCAGTTCTTGGCTCAGATGGTTGGATAATAGGTTCTGTAGGCTTGACTCTCCATTGCTTTCACCTTGAGTAGCCACCCTTGCCCCTGTAAAATGAGTGTTCAGAATGGTCTCATTTAGCATCCAGTCAGGATAAATGTCAAGGAGTGCAGGGCAGTGTGGAATCAAATGTTTCTGATTTCAGTGTATTTCAGTGAAAATGAAGAATGTTTTTTCTGGGTATAATTTTATTGATAATCCTGTTTTGCGGTGCCACTCTTAGTCAAGAATGAAGAGTGAAAATAATTCAGGTATTGCCCTTCATAATTGTATAATGCAGCATGTTTTACATATTCTTAGCTCAAGTATAAGCACTGTCACCTTCTTCTGTGAAGTATTCACCACTGCTGCCATTGTGGGCAGATACCTTGCACTATCACAGAGTACCTCACTGGCTAGCTAAAGGAGATAGCCATAAACTAATTTACTAATTTTCTTGATCTCAAGATATTTCAGCCCAATAGGATTTCATAAAGGAAGCAAATACAAATTACACTGTAATATGAAAAACATCCAGGCAATATTTTAATGGTCGTGGCTAGGTTCATACTAGCAGTCCTTAGTCCTCAAGCAGGTTTTGGTTTTGAAATTTTCAGGGAGTCAGTAGACAGAGAAACCTGTGAGTTCCTATTAGCTATTACAAGTCTCATGTTTCTTTTTAATTAGGAAGTAAGTAACAGTGATCGAGACCAAGAGGGCCACAATTCACAGCGAGTGTTTTTGTGAGACTGCAGTAATGAACTCTCCCTTTTGAGGTGCATTAGTGATGTAGTTTCATTACTTGCTGACTGTACCCTAAACTACAAATTAATTTCTTTTGTTCCAGATGAAGTTAGCCATGTACCCGTGTGTTGTCTGTCTTGAGAATGTAACTGGATTAGGTGCTGGTGGTGAGGAACGCCTCTCCAGTTTTCATAGCAGCTGACCCATCATTTACACTAAATGGAGTTCAGTTGCTCTTTGGTCAGAGGCAGAGTAAATTAAATTGCTCAGATTAAAGTTGACTGTTACTAGTAGCACATTTCATGGGTGCCGCCTGCTCTCTGTCTGACTTGGTCTCTGTGAGGCTGCTGCATATAAAACACTCAGAAAAGACAATTTTATATATTTGAAAGAGAAAAAATCATAGCCTGAAATAGCACATTCTTTCTTTTTAACTGACAAGCAATATCATAAAGGCAGCTGCTAGGAGCATAGCATGTCTGTCAAAATGTAAATTGTTTGTGACTGAAGCAACCTTCTGCAAAGATACAGCACCTACCTCTTCAAAAGAGCTGCTTTGAAACAAAGCTATAAGTGAGCCTTTAAAGCTATCTCCCATGATTTCCTTAGAATTTATGGTAGATTATATTCCAGGATATGCTATTTTTAGTGCAAATTACTACAAAGCTGGTTTAAAAAATGTATAGATGTAGTGAACCTGAATGGAGTCCCTACTTTCCCCCAGAACAGCATCAGAATGGAAATATTTTGACTAACAACCTGATCCTCCCTTTCAGAAAATTGGTTAGTGCAGATTCTCTCTAGATGGCACTGGAGCTCTTTCAGTGACGGATTTGCTTCCTTCCCCCACCCTCTTTCCATTTCTTCTGGAGACTCATTTCCAGCTGTACTGCACTATGATTTAACAGGCCTTTGATGCTTTAAGATGTTGGCGGGCACAAATCAGACTTTTTTTTTTTTTTTTTTTTTTTCTAAAAGGATAATATACTGCTTTTTCAAAGTCAATTAACACTTAGGGCAAATGAAATGGGAAGAGCTAAAGGTCAATTACTAAAGGATGGCCACAAAAACCTTTCTGGTTTACACAGCATTCATCCAGGGATTGCAGATCACTGGGAAAAGAAAGGAAATAGTAATTAGCTCATTTCATTTCTTGATGGTTACCAATAAGATGGTTTAATACAGCTTATCTGTTTTATTTTCAATCAAGTGTGACTAGTGCTAATAATCATTCTGACTGGCCTGGGACTGTTGTTTCAAGGCATTGTACTGTCATCACGGTAGATGCGACATTGTTGTGGCAATTTATGCACCAGGCAAATGTTAGCATAGAGAATAGCATTAAAACTTCAGGTTTGGAGTGCACTTAATAAGTTTTATGTGCAGAAGAAATATTGTAGCTGGCCAGTCCAGCCATTAAACAAACAAAGGCATGAAAGAGATGAAGAGTGAGTACCATTTTTACCACCATTCATCATCCTATTTAAAACAAGGAGGTAAGTTAAAACTTGGCCTTTGGAGGTATGTTGTGTTGATTCATTGGCTTACCAGCTGCTGACTTTTCATGTCATGACCATGACGCTGTTTAACAGGTGAACTGCTATGGATATAAAGATTTAATCAGACAGGGCTCCGGTGCTGCTTAGACTTATCGGCCTTCATGTTACTCATGTGAGTCATTCTGACATCAGTGAAACAACTCACCAGTGTAAAGTACAAACAATGCCTAAATCCTTTTGAGATGTGTGTCTTTTTTGGAAAAGGGAGATTCATGTCAAGAGAGCATACAGCTTAAAGAAACCTTTAATAAAAATAATAATAACCCCAAATTAAAGGGCTATTCATAACAAAATGAGGTAACAGATTGCTGTCTTGCCAGTTTAATGGTGACTATACATGAAAATGGCCAGACTTAACTTGAATCTGTGCTTTCCGCTTGCCTTTTGTGTGTTGAACAGCTTTCTAGGCAAGACTCACACTTAAGATTGCAGTCACAGTTCATTTCTATCTTTTTTTAAAATAACTCTGCTGAGTTTAATAACCTTTTCCTTTTTGAATAAGGAGTTTCTGTTTGCAGTCACATGAAAAGAAAAAAAGGCCAGTGCTACAGGCAGCAGGAGATTATTTCATGCCTACCTACTCAAAGAGGGTTTTACAAGAGCACAAGGGCCAGGCAAAGCACATAATGATCAAACTCTTGTGAGGTAAATTATTATTTGGGATTCTGAATGGGCCCTTAATGTGTGTGGGAAACTATACTGCCAACTAGTTGTGTGTGGCACTTGACTTGCAGGTAAGTAGCGACTTATCTGATAGCTGTCATCCCTGCCTCATTTCACTGTCTGAGACAGCAGGGAAAGGAAGAAAAAAGTGTTGGACCTAGAAGTCATGCTCTCTTGTTTGCTGCTGTGTCAGAGAGACAGACCTCTTTCTAGCCGTGAGTGTGTGTGTGCAGTGCACTAATTGTCTGCCCCCACCTACATGCAGCCAGCGATCTTTGTCCTTTTGGTTTGAAAAGCACAGCAGCCTGGCTCTTGAGCAACAGGCACAGAGGCACAGTGCCTAATTTGTTTCTTTCAGTTTACAGAGGGAGCGAGGATCGAATGTGGTGCTCCTGTTCCTCAGCTACAGACTATATCCCACTTGAAGGATATATGTAAACTTTTGTTATGGCAGTGACTGTAGTGTGGCTTGAGCTAACTAGAGAGTACAGATGCTGCAGGTACATTTGCATTGCACAGTCCAATCCAAAGTGAGATGTTTTGCTTGAAAACATGGCAGCTGCGTGGGTGCAGTGTTTTCCCTGAACAGATTCATGCTGTTGGAAAGCTGAGAGGGAGCTACTGTATCTTTCTGGGGAACTATAGCATGTAGGGCTATTTTGGTGGTGTGTCTGCAGTAGCAAAACACTTGGCCAATTTTCTGGGCAGGTTTTATAGCACATGCTAAGCTATGTACTGGTGTGGGGTCATGCCTGGCTTACATCTTACTCTGATGTTCATGTTTCTCTGGCTGTATTGACTTATTTTGCAAAAAATTTTGTTGAGATGGAAAACAAGGGTTCAGGATATTTGTTTGGAGTGCTGAATGTCCAGAAAACCAGAACATGTCCACAGAGCACGTTCACATCAGTTATACTGTGCCTACAATTGATTTGCGTATGTATCATAACTCAGTGCAAGGGCCACACATGGTGAAGAATACATATGTATCTTTTTGTCCAGGAAAAATGCCAGTTCTGCTGATGTTGACTTAGGTTTGTCACTGTAATGACCCTAGAGCAATTTTGGGGAACGGTTCTCAGGGTGTGAACCATTTCACCATGGTATGTGTTCTGTTGGCCACATATTGGGGAGCAAGAAACTCCAGCAGAGTGTGTCTGTAGATACACATGCAGGGAGATACATTTTCTCACAACTAGCAGGACTGTGAGACTGACTCCTCTCCCTCCCTTTTTGGACTTACTTTGTTCTCCATTGAATGAAATAAGATCTATACTATGCGATTAAAGAAAAAGGAAATTTGGATGCAACTTTTGTCTTCACAGCTTTGAATTGGTAAGCTTGTGAGAACAGCTGTTCTTTATTTCAACAAAATCAGGAAATGCAGAGATGAGCAACAATAAAAAAAACCCTGGGTGATCAAAACCAGTCCCTAAAGCTTTGTTTGTGTATACTGTCTTTGCATCTGAGCCAGCATCCGTTGAAATCAATGATACCTCCTTTGCTTTGTTGTTGATGGAAACAGCTTCAGGCAAAATTGGCGAGGTATGTTAGACCGCAGTTTCCCAGTGTGTTATGTTTTAGGGAAGCCACTCTCCCACCAGCATATATAGTGTACAATCCATTGTTTTACACAGAGTAAGCAAGTGAGAAATAGACATACTGCAAGATTTTAGTGTATGGATTTAGCAAATATTTTTGAAATATATTTTGAATACACCTTCATCTCAACCTTACAAGCTAGGAAAAAAAAAAAAAAAGATTAGTTATAGTTCTCTGCAATAGTAAGTTTCTTGGGAAAAATGACACCTTTCCTCATAAGCTGATGTCATGGTTCATTTCAGGCAATCTACCTGAATAGATGCATAAAAAACAGGACAGCATGTGACCATTGCCATTTAAGACTCCTCATGGTCCTACTTGTGAACCACTCAGATCAGTCAGAACCTTACAGGAAACATGCATTTTATTCTGAAATCCAAATGATCAGGTAGCTGGAGAGAAGTGATTTATGAGAAAAGATTAAAGTCTCCCAAGAGTCAGTCAGTAATGCATTTGCTCTCTTCTCTGCTTTGATCGCTGTTGATAGTAGGGCCAGAACTATGAATGTGTGTTTACTGGATATTTCTAGTATTTCAGTATTTCCAGTGGATTGTAAGGAGAGTAACAAAAGTGAATTTAAAATAACAGAATTAATATTTCATAGCTCTTAATTTGATAGAGAGGTTTTTGTGAGATTGACAAGACTCACATTCATCTGCTTTTCTGGATGGAAGATATGTCTTTCATTTTCATTCAGCCTATGAAAGAGGCTGAATTTTGGTTTCTTGACTTCCTTGGAGTCTGCTCTCTTGTGCCTCTTGCCTATTATAAATAGGGTTTGGATTATTGGAAATGACTTTCTGGGTCTTTTGTTAGTCACTGACCTAGTCAATAGGAATCAAAAAAAAGCACAGAATTAGTATCTTTTGCTCATCCTTTGTGTAGCTAAGAAGATAATTCAAAAGATCTGTGAAGGTGTTTCTGGAATGAAAAAAACGTGGCATGAGAATAAGAAAGTCTAATCACCTGTCTCAGTGCCATTTCTCTGTCATCTTGGAGCTAGAAGGAACTCAGGGTATCAGAAACCACACGGAAGCATGGTATGTTATGGGCTGCACAGGCTTTGTCAGACTAGAAATATTCATATGCATTTCCAGTCTTTACTTTCCTTTTCATGTAGAAAGACCCTGAAGGGTGGTTCTTCAGAAAGTTTTAGCTACAGGAGTCTGAGGCAGTACAGCTTTGAAGGAGAAGGTAGAGAACATCATGAACTGAAGGTGGCAGGTGTGTTTGTGGAGGAGGCTCCCTGATAGAAATCGTATGGTAGTCTCCTTTCATTGGAGATATCTAAGAGAAAGAAAGGAGAAACTTTTTTTTTTTTTTTTTTTTACATTTTTCCTTTTAATCTGTTTTGCAGACCCACCTGAAAAGGAGAAGGGAAGAGCCTGTGATAGAGATCTTCAACAATGGGGAATTTAACTGAAATAGTTTGTCAGCCTCATCTGATGCAACAACCAACAGACTGTGGTTATCTGTACAGGATTTGAATGCAAAAGGGGCGCTAAAGATCCTTATCCACTATGAAATAGCATTTGAATAAATATAAGCTGCTTCTTCGGTTCAAGCTAGCCCCAGAAATGGTTGCTTACCCACTTGGAAACAAACTCTTCACGTATGTATTTGTCCTGTAACCAAAAGATCCCTAAAATACCATTGGAATTTGGAGCAATTAATTAATTAATCACAAAATTGAGTTCACTGTGAGCCAACTTTTTAACATAGCCCTAGTTTTATGTGCTTTGAAAGTGAAATAAAACCCCACCTCATTCTATTCCCAGTGTCAGAACAGTCACTGCCATTCTTCTTGATCTTGGAAAGATATAATTCAAAAAAAGTCTTATTTTGCAGTTCCTGAGGGAAGGAGTAATATTCAGGTTTTACTTTTTTCTTTTATTTTCAGCAGTGCTTTAATTCAAGTGCCAATTAAGCAGCACATATTTAATGATGCTGAACTTCTCTTATGTAATTCTTATGGTATTTATATCACATTTCCTATGAAATGTGTTTTAAGTAGGGGATTTAACCATACTTTCCTTGTCAAGCAGATACAGGTTGATTTTTCTGAGGGTGTAATATTATGTTCTCACTCTGCTGAAGGAGTGATCAATGACCTTCTTTCTTGACACACTTTAGAAAATCTGTGAGATAGTCCATTTGTGTTACTCTGAGTTGAGTGTTACATGTTTCATCATGTGATTCTAAACCTTTTTATTTTTAAAGGGAGGAGCTTTTTTCTTCCTTTTTTTTTTTTTAATACCATAAATGATGATGTGCAAGAGAATATATAGCATGTCAGAATCCTTTCAGGTTCATCATTTCAATATTTCCTTCTGCTACAATGGTTTAATTAGAGTAGTCTTCTTTTGGTAAGGGCTTTTGTATATCTTTAATGAAACTGAAGAGCATGAAATGTGGTTTCCCTGCTTTTAAATGAAGCCACTTTTAGAGAAATAAAATGAGAAATGAAGAAATTGTTGAAGTCACAGTGCATGAAATTAAGAGAACCCTGACTATACTGGCAACAAGTTTTTTCTTTAGTATTTTGATGACCATATAGCTAAGTGGTTGTGGGCTAATTGTGAAGGGATTTTCTTGGTTTTGTTCATATGCCTTTGACAGTTATATTATCTTTGGATTCATTTGAGCAGTTCATGGTCCCGATCCTGCAGTTGTCTTGAGGCAGGTGGAGCTTTGTGCTCTGGTGGATCCTCAGTGGCTCCAGCTAGATCTTCTGTGTACAGAAGTTGTCCTTGCAGGCAGGTACACTGAAATCAACAGGGCTCTGCACAGACCTGTGTCTTTTCCCAGACATAAAAGGTTGCAGAATCAGAGCCGTTGCTAGGATTTCTGAAGTTGTTCAATGCAGTTGCAAGTTCCCAGTCCTCTGTGAAAAATCTAGTTCAGTGCAGTGGGGTGAGTTAACCTTGGCTAAGGGCCGAACACCCACCCAGCCACTCTCTCACTCCTCCTCCTCCTCAGCAGGACAGGGAGAGAAACAAATATGATGAGAAAGCTCATGGGTTGAGCTAAAGACAGGGAGACCACCTAGCAGTTACTGTTGAGGGCAAGACAGACTCAACTTGAGGAAGACTAATTTATTGCCAATTAAAATAGATGAGTAGTGAGAAACAAAGACAAACATTAAAACAATGCCTGCCCTGCCACCCTCTCCCAGGCTCATCTTTACTCCTTTACTTTCTCTACCACCACTGAGCAGTGCAGGGTGATGAGTGGGTATGACATGCTCTGAAAATTTTCCTTTCGGAAGTATCTCCCATAAAGAAATATGCTTGTTCTGAAGCAAGTTGACATTTCTGTCTAAAAGAAAGATTGATTTAAAATAACAAAGAATTCATTTTTTTCCTCCAAAAAGACTTGCCCCAAAATGCTCACTATGGCAGTTTTCTTCTGCAAATTGTGCTTTCATTTAAATCAGAATGTTTCACAGAATTTGCCATTTTGAATTGAAAAAAATTTTCTGAAAGTGAACACTCAAATTGAGATTTCATGTTAGTTACACATTTTGTATTAGAAATCAACATCTAGGAGCATATGCTTAATACCCCATAAAGAGGGGCACACAGGACTTTGTGGCCATCTGGTGTGCTGGGTACAGTAGTACTGTCATAGAAGATTGTTCCTTATGTGCTTTCAGTCACAGCACACACCGCAAACCACAGAACACCTTCAGTATCTTCTGGCAAACCTTAGACTCTTCCAGGGCTTCTGGAGACTCAAAAAAATTACAAAATCCTGCAGGAAAAAGGGAGGAGATAGAAATTATGTTAATTAAAAGAAAGCTGAGGCCTTAAAAAAACTGGGAGAATAAAATCAATGAAAATTCAATAGGGTTAACAGTGAGAAAGGGAAATTAAACATTCTGAGAGTCTAAAACAAAGGTACAGTAAATGTCAAACAGCTACCTTTTTGAACTGTTTTGGAAGCATTCTTTTTTTAAATGAAAGAGAAATTCTGATTTTTCCACCACAAAAAAAAAAAAAAAAAGCTAAGAGATGGTTTAATGAATAGAGTCCTAATTTTGAATGAGTACTCATCAGAACAGATCAGTATTCTACCATTTTTGCTAACTAGAACATTTCTTTTTAAAAGCACATTGACAGGTGTCAGCTTCCTTTGAATTGTGACATATCCCCATTAATTTTCAGTTTTGCATATGTCTCTGAGCAGTTTCAGTAACCTAAAAGACATGGTTCATATTCTTGATCACAGTAAAATTGTGATTCAGAAGTCCATCGGTATTAGCAGTGGCCTTATACTGCTGTTGAGCTTTACATCTAGACAGACTGACTTCAGTGGGACTACAGTGCGTTGCTGATTTGGAATCTAAATCGGCACAGTTTCCCTGAAGGCAAAGGAGATGTATTGATTTAACCAACTGAAGATCTGGCCTCACATGAACACAACCTGATATATTTGAATCAAAATTCAGTGCCTCTTCTGATATTCTAATGTTTTTAAATATGTATCTCCTGTAATTGCCGCATGGTAACGTATTTGATTGGTGTTCAGCATGAGAAAACTTGCAAGCTTCAAACGCTCATAAGCCGGTTCTATATTGTTTTAGTTGGGAAGATGAGAAAAGACCAATTTTTCTGGATGAGGGTGGAGTGGGAACCCATGAGGTATATTAAGAATTTATTAGAGAAGAATATTACCTGGTCATGTGGTTTAAACCGTTAACACTGTAAGCTTGATTGTGTGTGGTGACTAAATGGCAAATCAGTAACCCCTGTCAAAGATGCTCAGTCTTTTTCCCTGTCTTAGAAATTAAAGATCAATTCATGTAAGAGAAAAACGATGGTAAATCAGGAGTACTGATGCATGAGAATGGAAATAATTGTTTGTGGTTTTCATGAGAAGATTGCCAGTTTGCAGGATTTAAATGCATGCAAACTGTTTTTTACATCTCTAATTGAAGATGTGTTGTCTTTAGGGAGGGTTGACTTGACATTGACAAACTTCAGCAGAATACAAAGACACGAAAATGGGCTTGTGTTTGCCTTGAAAGTGATTCACTGGCTCCTACCGTGATGTTCCTTTTATTCCTAGGAAAGCTGTAGGATGCTAAATTTACTTCTGCATGAGACTAAAGGTGCTAGTTACACAGCAGTGGTAAGAGGTGTTGAAGCACAAATAGGCCATGCAGAAAGACTTTGATTTCTAAAGGAAAAATCTTTTATTTTTGAGATTAAAACAAGTATAAAGGATGATTTTGGACTGATGGTGTACATGAGGTTTTCTTTTTATGAGTAAAATTCATTCTAGAGCAGACAGAAGATGTTCTATAAATTTTATTATTTAAAACCTGATACTTATTAGACTAGGATGTCTATATGCATTTAGGAGATTTTCATCCTGTGTAGAGATAATTTGGGAATCTTATCTCATTTTTTGAGGTGATACAGCAATGTGTATTACTCATATTTATTAAAATACAATATGTATTTCTAAATAATGGAATTTTTCTTCATTTTTTGGTCAAGGTTCCTGTATCTTTTTCTTGCTAAAAACTGTACATCATGCTGGGTTTTTCTGTTTGTTTGTGGTTTTGATTTTTGTTTTGTTTTTTTTTTTTTTTTTAAATATCTAAAGGACAGGATTGCATTTCTTCTATACCTGTTAGAATCACTTGTTTTTTTCAGAGGAGTCATTCCTAGGTGATATAAGATGGTGTAGTTTCTAGGAGCTGAACATTTTGTCAATAAAAGTCAAGGCATGATATAAGAAGATAAGGAAGATAGTGAGAATTCTAAAAAAAAGGTGCTGTTAGCTCAAGGACATTGTCCTTTTGATATGGCTAAGCCAAGACTGAGCTGGCTTTCCTGAAGCTGGCATTTAACAGAGACAAAATTTGTTGCATTTGTCTTTAGCTGCCTGTGAAGATGTACTTATTTTTGTTGCAACTATATGCTTTGGTACATATTATGTTGCTGCTAAATGGATGTTAGACTAATTTTCTTGCAGTAGATATTTAATAAAAATAATGCAAAATTACATATTGATGTTAACTTTATTCAAAATTATGCTAAAAGCATGACTGAAATATGGTAACTAGTAATGTATAGCACATTTAATTTGTGAGGCTACAGATTTACAGCAGAGCTGCATTCTGCAGTATGCTGAATGTATAAAGCAAATACATTTGCAAGCATTGATACAGTGTTCTCAAGAAAACAGTAAAGCATACTATCTCATTGCAAAACTCCGTTATACAGATAAGCAAATTATAGAAACTAGTTCAACAAAAGGTTTAGTGAATGTTCATCATAAGAGAAGCATACCATTGATAGTCTCTCCTAGTCTAGAGGCTGGAGATGCAAGAACGACTTTCTGTTTTATTTCACCCACTCAGTTATCTTCTATTTATATGAGAAAGACAGGAGATCAGCTAGAAATTACAACCTAACCCGTATTTTCAAGTGGCAGTTTTTGAGAAGTGAACATCAATAACATGTTGTTAGATGTGAGATGATACAGGTTTATAAGGGCTTCTAGAGAACTTTTTGTAATGAAGATATGTTTCCTGACTGTAATCTTGAGATTTACACTGCCTGTTTAATCATCTTGTCTGTCCCTCATCTGAAAAGGGATAGAAATGAAGGCAGATATAGCAGATCCATAACAAATAATAACGTATGGCTGGTTGCTCAACACATGCATTTTCATCTGATTGTACTTGACGATGAATTAATGGGTTATTCATGCCTTGTCTAAAATAAATTTGCATTTATGAATTGGCAGAAACAGACGTATCCTCTGGATGACTGTTAAAGTGCCTGGTACACCACCAAGGACTTCAATGACTAAGCTGTCAATGGATATTATTATTAAATTCTAGGGACTAAAAAGCCTCAAAGAACATTGTTACAGTTTTATGAAGATTAGATTTTTGTCATCTTTACCTGAACTGGGTTTCATCTTACACTGTGTGTAATCCTCTGATTTCTTAGTTTGCTCACAGAGTGAGAATCTCTGCAGGATGAGTAGCCCTTAGGTTAAACATACCTTATTACTATAGTCTGAGCTTGGCCCTTGACACTCACCTCTTCCCCCCGTGCAAGAAACTGCAGTTTTTCATCTAGCTTTAGATCACAAAGAAAAAGAAGGGCAAATTTCTAGAGCAGAGCACCTTGCTTTGTCAGGGTAGCATGTTGTGAACACATCTATTGTGGTCATTAAACCAAAGAAAAAAAGAGAAGTCATTGCAATAATACTGTATAGTTCAAAAGATTACTTGAAATGTTCAATATGCCTGTAAAGAATATGTGAGTGTATTATACTGTTTCATGTTGCAATATCTTAGTGTAAGTAGAGGTGCTCCTCTGAAGTGAAAAATTATTAGAAAAGACACTTGCTGACTGCATAAAGAATTTTATTTTTAAAAATAAGAATACAGCTGCAAATAGACTGTCTGCCAGCCTCTTACAGAGGAATGATGAATGGTGACAGGGCTCCATACTGTAAAACAAGCCAAAACACAGCACAATGCATTCCATCATTTGAAAGAATAGTCTGTTTTCTTTTTTTTTTAAATTTATGTGTCATTCCAAAGTACAGTTAGGGAAAAGAATGTTTTCATTTGGCCACAGGTGATAACCCGAAGATTAACATTTTTCTTTTTTTGTAAAGCTCCTGCACAGCAAGCAAAGAGACTTTCTGTGAATATATGAAACTTTACATCAGGCAAACCTTAAGATTTTCATTATATTTATCTAAATGATCTTTATTCAAATTGGGAATAATTTTTACCTAAAATAATAGGTAATAAAATCTTTGTTGTTTCTTCAGGTAATACCCCTAATTTTAGAGAACTGGAGTAGTTCCAGAGAAAAAACAACCACCATCAAACAAACAAAGCAAGCACTCTTTGGAGCTGCAGTTTTTGTGCACACACAGTCTGAACATGTCAGTGCTTGTAAGAGGGAATGACAGGCTGGCTCTCAAAGAACAAGAATTGTGTGTTAACTTTTCATTCTTTCTAGCCACATGTGCAGCCTTGAATTAAAGCTCCCATATATCTGCATGCAGCCTGGGTAGGATATTTAAAAGTGCTTCTCATTGGCCTTCACGTGTTCTGGTGGTTTCAGGCAGATCTTTACAGTGGATTTAGTGAAAGCAGAAGCTTCCCAGGACAGTTAGTAAGTCTGACTACTTTTTACACTTGCTCTTTTATTTTACATTTGAATAAAAAAAGCTGAAATCTGGCTAAATAAAATAAATGTGCTTATTGGAATTAAATTTTAATAAAATAATCTCAATAGTAAAATAGCTACCAAAATACATTGCACGTATCAGAATGGTAAAATAAAAGTGATGCAGCTTTATATCAAGATTTCATTGACATGGTCTACCTGCACCTACAGATTTACTATATAGCATACTCATCACATACAACAGTTTTATTTAACCTAAATCATATTGTAACAACTTTCTAGGCTCCAAGGTGTCAGTTTTGTTGAGGGCCTTACTTGGTGTAGAACTGTTTGTTTTTCTAAAATATGCTGTTTATGGGACCATTCCCAAGAAGGGAGAGCTCAAGGAATCCCTGTAACATATTTGGATGAAATGCATACTGAAAAAAGTAAAGCGAAAGGATGAACTCCCCAGACTGGATTACTTTCACTTACATCTGAAAGAAAACATTGTCTTTCTGGAGGTAAGAATTAACTGTGTGCTACTTCTTTCCCGTTCCATTTGAAATAGTAATACAGCCCTTTGATTTTTTGCTTTGGCATATCTTCAGTTAGGTATACACTTTTTTAGCTTCTTTGAAAAATAACTTGCATAACTCAAAGGTTTTCCTTTGAGTTTTTAAAACATGACACTGGATTCTTAGAAGCTTTTTGCTCAAAGTTGTGTGGAACTTGTTGAGGTTAATTAAAAAAAAAAAAAAAAGGCTGAAAGTATCAGGTAGTCACTTGTTTACTCTTAGGCTGTTTGGGAGAAGCACATGATTTATTTTCTGTTGGGAGACTCTATATGTATGCCGTGTTATACGTTAGCTGATGCCTAATACAGCGTGTTAAAAAGCAAGTCTGTATTACTTTACCTCAGCTTCTAGATTCAGCAAATTAATTTTAATGCATGTCACGTAGAGTATGAACCTTTAAGTGAAAGTACATTTCAGATACAGAAAAAAAAAATCAGGCTAGTAATTAGAACCCAACTTTCCTTGCATTGACAGCAGCCAAGTCATTTATTAAGTCAATGTAGCAGAGTAACACGGCAACATCACACTTGATTGAAATCTTGGCCAAGTCTGACAGATGTTTTCAACTCATTGTCAATCTCAAGTATGTTTTAATGAGTTTCAAGTGGCTGGAGCTCCCCTCTGCAGATGCCACTGTTACTGAAACCGTGAAAAGAATCTTTAGGGCAGTGACAGCATGGAAAATTCTTTTGAGTAAGTGATGTGTCAGAAGAAATCCTAACTAGCAGCACAAGTGCTGTTCCTCACCTTTTGAATATGTTGAGCTTCTGCAGAATTAGCTGGGTTTAAATGAATACCCCAAATTCTCAAAGCATTTGATTCTTGAAAATAAAAGTGAAATTATTCAAGGGTTACTGATAATTCCTGTTTCCACATTACTCATGAAAAAAACTATGGAACAATTGATTTTTCTGCTTACACTTTTGGGTCTGGCTAAGAGTCAGAGGAACAAAAGCATATCAGAATATATCAACAAATATTTTATACTGAACTGAGCAGAAATGACAGTGGCTCTTCAACTGCAATAGTATGATAGATTCAAACTGGATCAAGTGCAAAGCTGCTGATCGTAGCACTTATTTAGTTGGACAGTGGTTATGCACTGCAGAGCAGATAAGTGGGATGACTGAGAAAAAGAGACTGACATACCAGCGATGTCTAAGGTGACAGTCCATTTAATTCTTCACTTTGGTAAGGTTTATTAAGTTCTTTGTCAGGCAACAGACCAAAGTGATGTAAAATAAATTTTGGACAAACCAAGTTTTGGTAGGTTGCCATATGAGTAAATTAGACCTACCTAAAAATTGGTGAAGCATAAAGTGACTGATTGAGCCTTTTCATGACAATGTTCTCTTCATTTTCCATCTGCCCAAATGAATCTATTTGCATGTTCTTCCTAGCTCATTCTTCTTTTTATGCACAACATTTGCAATGTTAGAAGTCTAGTATGTAGTAGGATATATTTAAATATTTAGATGTATTTGGAATTGAATAAAGTTACAAGAAACAAGTTAACATGGAGAATGGCCAAGTTCTTTTCATCCCACTTAAAAAATTAGATGAGCAAGTTTATCCATGAGTTGGATGATAAATTTTGAACACAACTCATTATTATCTTCACTGGTCAGTTGGATGTCAGCAGCATTATGTCATTTAACTTATTTGTTAACAGCCAGACTGAAACACCATTAAATTTCCCAGTGAAGGGAAGTCTCAATATTTCAAGATAATCATACTAAAAATCACCCTGAACCAAAAACATGTCCTGGAAATTTGTCATTTAGAGGTCTATTAGTTTATCTGTCTAGCACAGTAATACTTAAATTCATATACATAATTTGGAAACAAAAACTTTGTGGTTCAAGCACAGCTCCATGGGGGGTTTTTTGTTTGTTTTTTTGGGGGATAGTTTTTGTTTTTCCTTGTTTCTTTATCAACTTAGCAACCTGTGGGGGGGGGTGAAAAACTTTCCCTGATAGACAGAAGAAAATGTTTTAGAAGTATGAAGCTGTAGGCTCTTTGTTAACATATTCTTTGTTGACATACTTATCAATGTATTCTTTGTTGAAGCAGCATGTCAAATGCAGTTCAATACTGCCCAATGCGTAACATTCAATTTTACGTAATGCTTACTTGGAATTGCGCATGTTTCAAAACATACTTTTAAAATGTAAATAACCTACTAAGTGTGCTAACTGAAACTTTTCCTGCTTTAAAACTGAAAACTTTTCCCGCTTTAATGACTCTTGATAATGTCAGGGCAAGGAATAGGAAATTAATTGTAAAGAGAAGCTGTCCAAAGCATTTTCTGGTTTCAAATGTTTCTTTTTCTTTAACAAATCACGACATCTTTTATCTCTGGTTTACAATAGTTTCTGAATAATATATTTTTTCAGAATCTCTTTGCTGATACTAAAACCACACTGAAGCACTTTTTGAGACCCACTTTGAGTAAGTGTCTGGGATGTACATAAAGTGGTAGTATATAGAAATTCAGAAGGAAACAACCCCTACAGAAGAGACTTGGAATTGTATTCTAGGTCACAACATATATCAAGGAAGACTCAATTTTATCAAAGTATTTATTTTAGATCCTTGAATAACTAAACTGCGTAAGTATAGAAGGATATAATTTATGAAATGATTGTTTTTATTACTGGGTGATTTAACATACAGATGCTGTTGGGACACCAATGAAAGTAAGGGCTTCTTGCTAATGAAAGGTTTTATTTTGGCATATGTAAGAAATAAAAGATTCACACTGTAATTAGTTTTTGCACTGGTATCTGAATTTCATGTCTTGAAGAAATAGGTTAAAAGTAATGTTTCTGAATGATGAATCCAGAATTCCCTCTACAGAAGGGTCTAATGGCCTCACCTGCTCAGAAAAGTATACTTGCATTAATCTCTGATTTTATGCTAACAAGTGCTCATGTCTGTTCTTTGAGAAAGTTTGAGTTAGGTGCTCCAATCCAACATCACTGGAACTTGTACTTCTATCTCACTGAGTTACATGTGAAAATATGAGCCTTAAATTAGCTCTTGAAAAATTCTTTGATATGCACATAGAGAAGTGAGATATCATAATTTTATTGAGAAAACTGTTGCTCAAACCAGCATCTTCAGGGATTTGGCCATTTGGCTGTTGCTTATGTCAAGCTTGTTGAAACTACTTAAGTCCTTTTTGGGCCTTTCTTCTTCCAGCTTTACTGTTATGATCTGATGCACACCCTGTGAATGGCTGGGGAACATGAGAACAAGCAGTATGTGACCAGAGGTACTACATAGATTTATGAGACTTCCTTGCAGCCAATTACAATTGACAAAATAAATGAGCACTGAAGTGGTTCCAGCAGGTTTGGAGGCGAGAGGACAAACAGGGAAGGACTGTGTTGTTTGGAGGAATTTGCTTGGTGCAATCCTGTGTAACATAAAACATGAAAAGAGGCAAGTATGTATGTTCCACTTTCAAAGCTGTGGCTATCAGTCTGGACTGTAGACCTGGAAATTTTTCTGGCAGTGTGCCAAACCAAAGCTATACTGATATTCTACTTTATAGTAATTAGTATCACCATTCTTAGGTGATCACAACCTGTCACAATCATGTACAAAACTTATTTACTTTAACTTCAGTCCGAAGAAGAAAGGACAAATTTTCAATATTTTAAATCTGTTCCACTGATCTGTTCATCGGTTCAAATTCTTTTAATGTTACTGGAAAGCTTGCATAAAAAATAAACAAAGTTAACTTGCATTTTCACCACCTTAATTCAACAACAGGCTATTCTGATTCAGTTACAGTGAAAGCAGATCTCTGAGAAATCCAGCATTAGAAATCTGGGTTCATGTTTTCATTGGAATAAACCATATGTTGGGTTTCAACTTATAAGAAGGAAAACCAGGCATTTGCTTAAGAAGGCTCTGGTGCCTCTGAAACACATGTGCTGATTAGTACTGGTGTGTCACCAGCTGGAACTACTTAAGCTAGAGGGCACTTTGTATTCTTCCCCTCTCCATCAGTAATTGGCAAGTATATTTTCTGCCTACAATCAATTGCTTTTATATTCTGAGTAATATTTCTAAGTAAGAAGAAATATTACAGCAGCTAGAGAAGCTATTGATTTTGGGTAGAAAATGCCCTTTCCAAATGCCACTCCAGATGACTGAAATACAAAGAAAATCTGTGACATCACTAACATGGCCAATAAGCCTGTCACTTGGCAAACCAAGCAATGAACACGAGTAAATGCAGTTCTTAATTTAGGTTCTATATAAACCATGGCATACAGACAAGGGAAGGATCAAATGGGGGCATCACATGGAAAGACCAGTCTGTTGAGCTAGTGAGTGAAAAAAGCCCAGATATATATTGTATAAGAGAGCATCAGATGCTCTGTTTTGTTTTAGGGAAGAGATTGGCCTGGCAAATATAACTTTCGCTATCCTGGATACCAACAAGAGCTTAAGAGTGCTCTTGCAGCCTATGGACATGTATGTGTGTTGTGATACAGTTCTAAATTCACAGGTGATGTGGTTTCAGTCTTTGGTGTATTTACCGTGGTCTTTCCGAGTACCATAATCTCTATCTCCAGTGATCCTTGTCAAGAATTGGTTATTTTAGCTACAACTGGAAATGCAGAATGGAGAATAATGGGAGCAAGTATCTTGGAGGTAATATATTCAGGTGAGATGCTGCTGAGTTTAGTAGAGGTCAAGAGAAAAGCCAATACAGTCTTCTGGTTTCCTTTTTTATCACAAGTACTCTAGTCATCTATCTGGTTCTAATGTATCTGTGTTATCATCCTTAAAAACTACATAGACATTTTTGTTTAGAAATTGTGCTAAGTGAAAGTTCTGGCAAAGAAGAGAAGTGGGAAGAATGATTTCTGTTTTGTTTTTCTTGTGAAATGTGAAAGGTTTTCGGTCATCTTTTTGTGCTTGTGGAAAAAATTACTTCCTAAACTGGGGAACCATCAGTTTCTAGACTAGTGATCTTAACTTGTCCAGTAAAAGTCCCATTGTTCTTACAGAATACAAAAATCTGAGGAAACTGTTTGTGATAGAAGTCTTGAAAATAGAGGTATGAGTCCTTGAGAATTATGAAGCTCAACACCTAGATTTTAAATAGAGGCTTTTATTTGTCTGCAAGTCAATTGCCAACAAGAACACTGAAATGATAGCTTAGCATCCCTCCATGTTAACAGTCTGGTTGCTGTATTTTGAAGTACTTGAAGCACATATGTCTTATCTTCCGATCCACTCTCAAGTGATCTACACCCTGTAACGGTAGACGCTATGAATGTAAGAACATCTTTGGAATGGTCTGTGAATGCACAATCCCCTGGTTCTCTCTAAAGTATGTTTCTGTAGTATTTTAGGATCATCACAAAAGACTCCCTCTGTAGTGCCTCCCCTCTGTTTAAAAATTGCTGCTTCTTGAATTTTATCATAGGGAGATCAATGAGAACCAGCCTGGTTTCCATCTCTTCAGGTGGCACTCTGCTCTTGCTGAATGTTTGATGACTGGTAAACAGAAAAAGAAGTACACTAAGGATATTTAGTGAAGGAACCACTGCATCAACCCCTGTCCATTCAGAGGAGTTAGTGAGTAGATGTGAATTTTGAGTCTCTGTAATTTTAATAAATCTCCCTGAGGTGAGGTGCTCGGCAAAGATATGTTTCATTCATTGTCTCTATTTTAGCTACTTGTGCATTTTGTAAGATGGTCTTCAATGTCACAAAGAGCATGGTTGTTCATGGCACATTTTCTATATCTCCCTTCCAAGTTAATGTTAACAAACGTAACGAAAAACAGCCAACATGTGTATGGCATAGTATTTTGTGTCTGTTTTAACCAGACTGAAGCAACTCGTGTAATTTCATTTTTAAGCGACTTCTAAGATCACTGTGACTTCTGGGTTTCGTGTCACTGGAGATCTGCACTAGTCTTTTTATTGCAACGCTACTATGTCTTAACCAACTGCCTCTGGATGTCAAGGGGATTTAAGTCAACTGTCTGTCCAAAACCACTTTGAAATGTTGCCTGTTCAAGGCCTTTTTGGGCAGAACAGTGATTTTTATCCCCTTTACCTCTGGAGGCTGAAGGGGCTGCCTGTTGCTCTCCAGAGAGCATGTATCTCTGTTGATACATCCCTTCTAATATGCATTACTGAATACCATATTATTTGTACACCGTGTCACTTCTTTGCACTGAAGACACTACATTTTTTTTTCTGTTTGACTGTATCTTTGTCTGAATAAATTTTCAAATCCTCTACTTCTTTGATATCAGCTTCCAGCATTATAAATGTTCTTGTTCTTAATGTTCTGTTAAATTAAATGTCAACAGGTGATGACTCATGCTTCACTGGTTCAATCTTTCACTTTATCATGCGAGATGTGCATTTTTTGACTCCAGAATTTAGTATTTAGTGACACTATTTAGGATTGTTATGAATTTATGGCTTCATGCCCAAACCTTCTGTACTTCTCTGAATGAAATGTAAACTCTAAACTGCAGCCTATTGCCAGATGTTATTGTAAATTTTATTCTGAGCTGTAAACCCAAATTTCATAAAAAATCTGTTGCTATGTCAGAGCTAGTATCTTCCTCATGAACAGTGAAGGTGGAATTTCTGGTTAGCATTGTCTGCACAGGTGGCACTAGATGATTGGCATGGGAAGATGGAGCATCCATAAGCAATGATGTTTTGTAATCCCTAAATGCTAGCAGGACTCTTGCAAGATGTAGCAACCAGGTAGTTAGCAGAGCCGGGTGGATACTCTGTTTGCTTCTGAGCAGCTTCAGTGTGCCTGCTTCTGTGCTAGGCAAAGATCTTGTCCTCTACTCAGATGAACATTGCAGGTTTAGTTTTATTTTAGTCCTTAATGCGAGGCTGTTTATTAGGATGCTATAAGCTGCTGCAGATGAGGATGGCTTTAGGCATCTCATTAGAACCCCTTTTCATTTTCCCACAGGTAACTCCATGCTGGATGAAAACAACACAGATACCGCTTGCCGTGTACTGTGTTTAACCTTAACTTGAAGGCTTTGCCAGTCTAGAATTTAAATAGTATGTCAACAGAGGAAGCCAGGCCCCCAAATATTAAACAGACTCAAAATATGGAGTAAGTGAAATATCCTGCCTTTCTTCTTTGGCTCTAAGTAATATGCTCTTTAGAGTGTAGTTAAAGTAAGTAACTCAATTCAGTAAGAACCTGCTCATGACATTTCTTGCACCACAACCTTTGTTTGAAGCAGGAAGCTGATGAGCATTTCAATATGTGACCATCTTGCATGTGTAGGTTTTAGAGCTAAGAATTAATGATGTTTTATAACCTCAGTGGAGAGAAGCTTCAATGGGCTATGCTGAAAAACCCTCGTTTGATATTTGAAAATGGAACAGCCAAAGAAAGATTAAAAAAAAAATTGCTACAGGCTTCACTTGCAGGCTTTCATAAAAAGGTGAGATGAAAGACAGCAGATGGATTTATCTTTTTACTTAGCAGCAAAACTACGAATCAGCTTCATATAAACAGATCTCTCAGCCAAATATAGCTTGACAGTAATTCTATAAGATTCATCAAGTCAAGGGAAGTGATTAGGTCTGATGCCATGAAATAATACGAAAGTAGGATATCTCATATGATTTCAATATTTCAGACTTGACTCCTTTAAATACAACTTTCTGATGAAAATGCTACTCTGTGTTGCAACAATTTTTATCTTCATGTATTCTTTAGAATGCTGTATAATTCTTATACCTTTCAAATTCTCATTTCCAGTAATCTTGGGCATTACTGAAAGAATTTCCAAGGTGCAGATAATACTGTGACTTTCAACTTTTGAAAAATGGTGAAGGTGAGTTTTTAAGCTTTTAAAACAGTTTTCTTAGATATTAGTCTAACAGGTATGTTTCACACATTCAGGCTGTCAATATAATAGTGTCTTGAGCTGCAAAATCTCCAGACAAAACGCATAGTGTAAGATATTTAATGAGATGCATCAGTCTTGCTTGCTTCTTTTTGTTACACCCAAAGGTGGGTCTGCACTGCCACGAAACAAATTGAGGCATTTCCTGTTGCATTAAGGCTCTCATATAATTTATTCTAATGAACTCTGTCTAAGCTTCTAAAATGGCAAATTTACATTTAATAACTTCTGAAAAAGCGTGTGTTTAAAATGTGCTTACATTCTCATGCACTAAGTCATATAGGCTCCTAACTTTCATTGACTCAGTAGGAATCAGATGCCTAAAATGCCTTTGCAGGTTTGACTTGATGTCTCTTACAGGTTTCACTACATATAGAGTCCAGTAATAATGATGTACCTAAGTCCCGTTCTTATAAGTGACTTAAAGCCAATTCAGAAAAAATATTTAGATGCCTTATAATCAAAATCACATATGTACATAAATCCTGTTGATTTTACTGGAAGTTAGGTAGATAAATTCCCTCTGGATATGTTTACTTTTAGATTTTCACATTAGTTACCGGTGTATATTAAATAGGAGATTTGTGGAAATGTTTTATTGCTTTGCTTACTTGTATCTTTCTCTTGTACTATTTAGAGCACAGTGCATTTTTTTTGAAACCTTTACAAGGTTTGTGTACTGTTTGATTCAGCTGTTGTATGTCTTTGAAATGATTAATTGATAACCCAAAGCACAGCACCAGAAGAGGATGTCCTTGATGAGTCTGGAAGATCAGGTCTGAACATGCAGCGTTGGGGAGTTGTGCTGCAAAATCTCATTTGCACAAACAGATGGCAGGCAGAGATGGCTTGTGCACCAGAAGAGTACTGGGCAAGCCAAGGAAAGAGCTGGCACTGTAGCCTACAGAAATTAAGCTAGTTGTTGGAGTGTACAAACTCAGCAATCTGATAAGGGCCTAGTTGTAGGAGCTCTACCAGACCTGTGTAAAGGTGGGTTTTGCTGATATTAGATTGCTGAATCATGATTGTCCAACTTGAGGCTAATGACTGTGATTTAACAGGAAAGAAAAGGATACCAAACCTGCCAGGTTCTCTATAATTACATTGATCTTGGGCAGAGTAATCTATTTCCTAGCTGTACTGAAGAATAAAAATCTAAAAGTTCTATAATGAGTATGAAATTTGTGAGCAAATGAATAGCATTAGTGATGTTGGCAGTGGCTGATGGAAGAGAATGATTAATAACAATCCTTAGTGACCTCTTTCCCACTGGAAAAGAGGCTAAGTGTTGGGTTTTTTTTGACAACAGATTTAAAGCAAATTTCTCTGAACAGGTTTCCAAACCAAGCTCTTAGGGGGATGGTATTTTTCAAAGCAGGTATCTCAGGTTAGATATCTAACCATGTTGTTAGGCCCTTAATTAGAGTTCCCTTCTATAAGGGCTCCTGGATGACTGAAGGAGTCACTCTCCAGGGAGATCTTTGTAAAGCTAGGTCTAAGTGCCTCAATTTTCAGGCTTCACCTTTGCAAAAGAAGTCCTGTGCAATACTTAATGGATTCAATCCATTGAGCTCTGTTTAATAGGGTTCTAGGGACCTTCTTTATGATCTTATAAAATGCTAGTAAAGAGTGAGAGAAAGCAAAATGCAAGAAGGAATGTAGCTTTCTTTGAACTCTTCCATGTCAATTCACTGTTTTCAAAGTGGATTGTTTTAATAGTTTTATTTGGACATGTGCATAAGGATAACAGTGAAGTGGGTTGCAGAATGTCTGCTTACTCTGGCAGAAGGGTCTGTCCTAATGTTTTCACTGCTGGGTCCAATTAAATAATCTGTTCAGATTTTATCAGTTCTCTGGGTATTATATACTTATAAATTGGAGAAGAGAGCTGCCCTCATACTTGTGAGATGGTATTTCCTTAGAAGAGTGAGGGATCAGCCATCTTGGGTTCCCCTATATGTGTTGACTGGGCTGTAGAAACCGTTAAGGAAACTGTTAAAAATGAGTCTGCAGATATGTGTATTCAGAAGGTTCATTCAACTTACTGTGGGGCCTTTGACTCTGAAATATGCAGAGTTGCTTGCCCGAAGAAGGGGGAAAAGGCAAAGGCAATTGCCATAAACTTTTAACGCAGTATTAGGGTTGCACAGTTAAAATCACAGTAGTATTAATGTTAGGACTTTCTTCAAAAGTTCATCTCTGTATTTTACTCCGTTGATGTTAAAAGCACACTTGGTACCTGACTATGTAGTCAATAGCCATCGTCATAATGAATACTAAATGTCTGTACACATATGCTTCAAGTTTAAATCTTACAAAATTGTCCAAATAGTTTCTTTCAGATGAAATCATGGCAGTTGTGTATGAGCTTTTTTTTTTTTTTCCTGGAGCATATTATGGGGTACTTACTCCTGTGGTAAGTACTGGTTAGCAATGCTATAATACTTCATTGATTACATGAAGTCTGCTTAAAGTGAGTGCTGGGCATGCTTGGAGTTTTGCTGCATTCAGGAACTAAGATGTAAAGTTCAATGACAGCGGCAGCAGAAAAAGGGATGCGTGCTTGGGTACTGTAACTCCTGAAAAGAAGGAAAGAACATAACAAATATGAAAAGGGGGAAGATCTTGGAAGCTATCATGCATTTTTCATTTAAGTCTAATGAATAATGCTAAAAGGAGACTGAGGCACTGAGCTTGTGCACTTCACATGGAATAAAAAAGGCTGTTATTGAAAGAAATGCTATTGGCTACCACAGGTAACATATCCCAGCTTAGTAACATTACATACCATCCAGTGGTCATATGCTTGGCTGATACCAAATGAAATAAGTAGGGGAAAGAGCTTCCTGGGAACTTGCATTACATAGTTATCAATGTTTTTATTTTATTAATCAGAAAGCCACCTTTCTTTTCCATTCTTTGAACATTATCTTGTTAGCTAAACTCAGTCTCAAAATTTAAGTGTCTGCCTTTGATAGAACATATTCTATACACTAAACTTAGCAAGAAAGGAACAGAGTACATCCTAGTTTCAAGCAAGTAACTTGTTTCACCCAGCAGTTAATAGCTTAGTGCTCTGGTGGGACAGAAATGGCCTTCAGGTGAAACTAATGAGTGCTCCTGACAGGGAGGCAGCTGGGTGATATTAGTGATTGTATATGAGGAAGAAAGGCTTAGAAGTTTCTTTTTTTTTTTTTTTTTTTTTCCTTTCCTTCTCTGTGCTTGGAGGTTTTGATTTTGTCTCTGGAGGAAGGAGGTATGTTTGTTCTTGTAGAGACAGGAGGGCATTCTATGCAATGAAGCTCTTTTAGTAGTTTTCACAGTGAAAAATTCTGCAGGAGTTGTGGAGCCCTAGGCTGTCTGATTGTGAAAGTATGTTTCTTCTGGGTGTGGATCTGGGTAACTGCCTGTGGTACAACAAATGTTTGCGCTGATTCTTCTTATTACTGTTGATTTAGAGATATAGTGATTTCCCAGTCTTGATTAAGAAGTGGTATAATGAACAACTTGATTTTCCAGTCTTTGGCAATCTTGTAGAGTCCAAAAGTAATGCTGTGATGACCAGCTGAGTATTGCTAGTGGAGACAACCTCATAGCACTGTAAATATTTTTTTTTTTTATTTCCCTTAAAAATGAGTAGTCTTCTAACAGAGCTTGTCACTGGAAAGCATTACCCTTTTCTGGTTGAGCTGTTTATTGTGATGCTTATATTAAAATAGCCAGAGCTTTTGGTATTTACTTATGTAGGACTTGGTTTGGTAAGAACAAATGCTAAAATAATTTTTTAATGACTACAGCCTTTTAGTCACTGTAACACAACAGACAACTGTTTTAAAATTTACAAAGCATAAGTACTAATTGTTATTTCAGTAAAAGACAATGTCCATGTTGCTTCACGTACCCATTTTATTCATTTTTTTATCTTGCTTCTCCTTTCTCTAAGGAGATTTTAGTGTTGATGGCTATAAGGTTTCCCATAACAGAACAAAACTGGTGTTGTAGAGATTGCTTGCTGAATGAGGATCTAGCATCTTTGATAGTATATGTAAAGTAGACTTATGTAAAGCTCACTTAAGAAGTTGGTCTTGGAACTTACTAGGACTTCAGCGTTCTAGTATTTCTTTCTGTACTCTTTCACAGTGCTGTGTGCCATTGAGCTTCTAACATGGTAAATGTGTGCAGGTGCTCTGGCTCTTCTAGGTTCCAGGAAAAACACAGTTACCTGTGAAGCCTTTAAGTGATATCAGGATCTAGTCATGATTCTTATTGTGGCTGTTGTATACATAAATAAATGAAGAGAGACTTTTGGGTAAGGTTATTATTTTATGACTCAAAATATCTCAAAGAAAGCCTTAATGCTTTCCATATTTTGTACTGAGGAGTGAGCTGATCCTGTGAACTCAGATATACGTGTGTAATTACTTGAAGATATTGTTCTTTGTTGGTTTATGATGTTATGGAAGACAAGATTCAAACCATGATGTTAATAGTTAATGATGTTGTGAGTGAAGACGAGGTCTTTCAGCCAAGACTGGGAAATACTGCTTTGTGGTGTAGATACAGAACAGCTTAAACAACTAATGCTGCATTTTTTTTAATACCTTCTTATTTTAAAATGCGTTTCTTAGTACTTAGAAATGTAGGAAAAAAGATTTGTCACTTTCAGAAGGTTTGAGACCTAAATGAGTGACAAATGATCTTAGTAGAGATTATAAAAGACTAATTCATGGTGCAGTACGGTGAAATGAATATGTATGGCAGGCTGCAAATGCATTTATGGAACTTTCTTTTATCTTTAGGAAAAAGTTTTTCATGCTGTACTGAATACAGATGACCATTACTTGGATTGATCTATTTTGTTGAGAATTTAACTATGCTTTTGTTTTGTTTATTTTGTTGTTTCTTGGCGTGGTTTGTTTTTTTAAATGCAGTGTAATCACTAAATTAATTTCTCTGCCAAGAGTGTAAAGATTCTTATGAATCTCATTTATACACATGCCATAGTAACTTTCTGGTGATCAAAGATGATGAACATTAATTAAAAGACTTTTTAAGACTTTGTGAATTCCAGATCATGCAAACAGTAAATGAGGAAGTGTCAGTAGTTGTCAGTGAATTCTTGGCATTACAATCTACTGTCCCAGACTTACATTGCTGTAGATGTCTGCTGAATTGTAAACTACGTATTTGATTCAATACTACCTAATGATCTTCTGTGACTGAAAACATAATCTGTTGTGCTGATAGTAAATTGTACTGTACATATTGATCTCTTAATAAAACACAACTGTAAAACTATGCTAATAATTTATTTTCTTTCTGCAATATAGAAACCAGATTTTGTATATCTGTTTTGCAGCAAGGTGACTTTTCAATACCGGGAAATGAATTACCTACCTCTGTGGTTTTTTTATTCTCATGCTTTTCTCTCCAGTTGTCATAGAATAAAGTGCTCCCATTCATACATCCCCTGCAGTAATCTGTTAATAACAAAGCCCAAAAGTATGCTTGCCATTGGTTTACTATGTTGTCTGAAAGTAATTGTTGACAGCATGTACAGCTGCTGCAAAATGACATTTTTTTGGCAATCTGACAACTGGAATACTTGACTCCTTAAGTAGCATTGAGGCCCTCAGTGCCCTGCTGTATGCCTACCGAAACATCAGAAATCAGCCAACTTTTGAATACTGAGAATATGGTTGTTACACGTGCCCATATTGTCTTCTATCAGCATGTTCTTTCATTTAGGGATGTTTAATACTGCTTAAGAGTGTTTTCAAAAATTCTACTAGTGAAATCATAATCCAGCGATGGGTTAACATGTCTTGCTATGGAAGGTACCATCAGAAATTAAATATGATCTTTCATGTGTTTCTGGTGATAAGATCACAAACTAATTCATGTGAATGAGAAAATGTGCTGGTCTGGGAATGCGGTGGTCTGTCAAGATTTTTTTGCTGTCAAATTCTACTCGGAATATATATATAAAAATGTACCTTTAAGAATGCAGTTCCCCTTCTATTTATACTTTCTGAACTAAAGCATTTATTAACAAGCACTGAAAGGAAGCTAAAAACAAATAGGTCTTTTCAGCTACTTATTTCCCCTTATAGTTCTGCTGACTGTTCATTTGTATCTGCTTATGAAACTTCAAAACTTCACAGCATTTGCTTGGGAGAAATAGACCAATATATTGATCTATGGTATTTTTATAAAGTTACCTTTTCTACAAGACTTTATTTTTCCACTTTAAAAACTGTATGTTAAGGTCTTAATTTAATTCTTGGTGTGCTAAGAAGGCATAAACTGAGCAGGGTGGAATGAGAAACATGTCCCTTAATTTCTGAGCAAATACCATGTACTCAAGTTATCATCTTGATATTGCCTAGCTGATTGTGTGTGTTAAATCAAAACGGAAGAAAATTTTGAGAAAATGTGTGAAGAATATTCACAGCCAGTCATTAATACTAGGAAAAATCAGCTAGTCTACTACAAGTCAGGTTAACAGATCTGTTTCTCTAAGGTCATTCTTTGGTTTCCATTGACTTAATGTAACACATTCAGAAGAAAGGTCTAGTCTAATGTGTTAAAATTCTTTTGGAAAAGAGAGAACCCTATTTAGTTAGCATAAAGGAAATGGAACTGTGTAGAGAGTTTTACATATGATAGTAGCTTGAAAGTGTCTAGTTTTGCTGCTACTTTACCATCTCTGTTGAAATATAAGGTAGCTTAAAAAAATAAAATCAATTGACTTATGTCCCTGGGGAAATCAATATGTTGAAAGTAGATGACAATGAAATCTGCAGACTGACAGATATTTTTACTCAGCAGAGGACTTTAGAGCGAGGAGGTGCAAGAACTTAAAAAGAAGCCGGCATGTCTCCCTCCCCACATAGTGTTATGAAAGGAAGTAGGATAATTTTAAAGTGCCCTACAGTGGTAACTGTATGATATATCTCAACAGATTGAGATGTCACGCAGTGGCTCTGCTGAATATAAATTGTCAACATTGCATGTAATTCTTTGCCTTTTCTTGGTGCACGTAGTGCGAAAATGAGATGGCTAGGTGTCTAAATCACATAAATGACTATTTTGTCTGTCACTTATAGATAAAAGCCAATAACAACAAATAAAATAAATGACCTGAAATAGACTTTTAAATCAAATAACTTACCACTTTTGTGTATCTACTGATGATATTTATTAAGAGAGCTCTAATAACAACATGCAGCAACTTACTGAAGCATGTTTTCATAGCAGTACAGTAGGGAATGCCTTGCCTTAGTCCCATTACTGCTACCAGAGTTTAAGGCATTATTGTGTACCCATTATTTTGGTAATTTTGCCCCACAGAGTCTTAGGCACTTGAGGAACAGAAGGATGTCTGGCAGCTGTAGCCTGAGAAACAGGAGCTGACAAAGTAAAGTGTCGAGCTGTGAGACATAACTTTCTCTTAAAAAAACCCCCAACATATTCTGTGTTGCTGCTCAAAGATAGGATTCTCTGTCCCTTGAATAGGATTGCACTGAGCAGATATTTTTCTTATCAGGTGTGTGCTACCCAGAGAAATTAAGTTGTAATCGCACTTCAGAGACCTTGTATCTGCTGGTTAACAGGTGAAAGTGAAGTGAAAAGTTTTCACTTCTTGTAAAGTTTTTAAAAGTTGGAGAAGTGAAGTGAAAATATTTGGTTTTCTGTGCTTAACATATCCATTCTGAATAGTGTCACTTATATGATAGAAACAGAAATTAAAAGACCTTTGAAATGTGCTTGCCAACACTCAGAATCACAAAGCAGCTCAGTAGATGCTTAGCATTAAGTACTTGTGCAATTCTCTACTAAGCCAGTGATATAATTAAGCAAATCTTTTTGGTATCCTTTAGTGATACCAGCCCAAAGTACCTGCTCTTTCTCATCCCTTTTTAGTATCTATTTTACTTAAAATAATAAAGTGGGATCACTATTTTGATCTCTGTTGATCTACTTATCCCCATACTGTTGCTTTTAGTAGCGCCTTAAGACTTAGCAGCTTGCAAAGAGAATTCGTTGGGAATTGTTGACTGAACAATAAAAATTTATGAAACTTAGTTATACAATGCATTCAGTTAGATTGAAATTATTGACATTTATGGTTGGAAGAAAAGACCTATTCTAGAAAAGCTAAATAATTTTGTGTCTTATGTCTGCATATGGCAGCATGCCTCCACTCAAGGAAAAGGTTCATTACTAGACCATATTTTTTTAGTTCAAATTAGTTTACTTATTTGGCAATGGCTCTGTTTGAGTAGCTGTACCTTGGATTTGTGAGGCAAGTGTCTGTCAGTTTATCATTTCTTGTGAGCATGTTTTGCTGAAGATGCAATTTAACTGAAACTGTGATTAAAGACCCTTTCAATTTTTGCCAAGTCGATTGCTTGGCAAAGTGCCAGCATAAAATGGGCAACAATTGTCAGTGGTGTACAGTGGGTCATATTTAGCATTAGCTTAGGTCTAATTGATTCCCTGGAAAGTGCAACCAGATTTAAGTTGGCTCATTATTTTAAGGTAAACCTGCATTACTTGCATTGAGGGCATTGTTAGGGTTTTGGGGCATGTAACCGCTGTAACACAGTTAATAAATGACATTGCACCAAGTTCAGTTGCCAAGAAATGTTTTTTTTTATTCTTTGCCTAGGGAAAATTTGCTAATTATGTTGGAGGTTTAACCAAACTGCTTTATTTGAGGAAATCCTGGGCATCCCAACAGTGTTCAGATTACGTTTTATCAATATTCTTTTAGTTTCAGGAGGCGTCTCAGCCTTTGTTACCATTCCTAAAATTAAACTGTTCTTTGTGGGAAAAGATATGGAGGGATATGTTTGGAAAGCAATAACCCATGGCCTATGTTTTATGGTTCCTCATCAAGTTGCAAGGTGATTAAGAGCATGGTGTTAAAAGGCTTTGGCTACTATGTGACTGTTATCAGTTACATGTAAATACATTTAAGTTAAAAGTAAGTGGTATAATGATATAAAATGAGAAGGATTTGGTGTTTATACAGCTACTGTAGCATATCTTTGGTGCTAATTCCCAGGATGATTAAGAAATTATCAAATGTTTTATAGTAAATGACCATTTAATCTTGGTAGTTTTAAATAACATGTTCCTTGAGCAACCATAATTTAAAGTATTGCCATTATCTTCATCAGGGCCAACAAAACCATGCTAAAGATAGACATGGCTTAAGACAGAGACTTTATGTTTTGTTTGGTTGGTTTTTTTAACTGTTTTGAAATTGGTTGAAATTTTATCAAGAAATGAGTAATGATAACAAAAATTTTAGTATAGCACTGTGGTGATGGGTGAGGAAAAATAACTGCTTGTCACTCTGCAAGTATTCTGCTGACTTGTTCTGAGGCATTTCATGTGTTTCTTCCTCCTGAAATAAATTCGGTCTGTGGCTAATGGTCCTTGTCTTATGTGGACAGAACTGAAAAATAAAGAAACAATAATGATGTAACGGTGTTTAATGACACTGCAATGGTCTGAGAAGCCCTTGCAAGTGTGCACCCTAACTAAGCATTTATAGGAAGGTAGGGATGCCTACATATAGTTCACTGGAGTCTTGAAAGTAATAAAAGTACACAGTTAATAGACTCCTAATCCACTTTCCCTAATTTGTGGCTGTTTGTGACTTGGTAATATAAAGCCATATTTTGTAAAAGATGATAGATTAAAATAGGCATTTTTCTGGTATTTGTCTTTAATACATTAATAAAAAGAACTTGCAAGGGACTAGCTCTGATTATTCAGTGTTTTGGATGATGGTGCTAGTTCTAAGAAGTAAGACTAATGTCAGCCCAGGAATATACTTGCATTAGTTTCCAAAATCCCAAAACAACAAACCAAAACAAAAAAAACCCCCACAACCCCCAAAATCACTCAAGCCACCAAAACCCTCCCACCTTTAGAGGAATCCTTTTAAGACTTCAGACTCTATTCTACTTGTCAGGCTTTCACCATGACAATAACAAAAATACAGATGTCTTCTTATTTTCAACAGATTTATTCAGGTTTAAATTTTGTTAGGTTGCAATCGCAGAACAGTGGACCCATCAGAGTTCAAAGCCAGAAAGCACAGGCAGGGAGTTAGCTGCAAACAAAGTTTTAGTTTTCTGTACATCACCCCAGACTTTACAAAAATATAGTATATGTGTTAAAAACAAGTCCCACTGATGCTAATATGGCAGGGGGAGGGGAAGCTTTATTTCACACTGAAAAACAATAGTTCTTTCTGTGAAGGGTTTGGGGTTTTTTTTTGTGTCATTCCAATGTGTGTAGGTAGAACAATAAAACTTTCACTCATGTATTTTTCAGGTTTTTTGTAATTCTGAAACTGTGCAAAATACAGCAGATGTTAACAGTGAAGACATTACGAAAGGGTAAGCTGTTTGCATATTTGCTGATACCTTCTCTTCGCTTTTCAGCAGGTAAGGAGAGCAGGGATAGTGAGTCTGTATGTGGGCTTACCTATACACAGAACTTTTGTATTAAAATTTGAATCTCAGTAATTTATGTTTAAAGAACCTCTGGAGGTTATCTGCTTTAATGCATGCATGCACCCCTCACCCTTCCCCCAGGGTCAACTGAGGTGAGGCTTCTCGGGGCCTTGTCTTGTTGGGCACAGCCTATCAGGGCAACCTGCTCCAGTTTTTCATTACTCTTCTACTAGACATTCTTTTTTCATTACTCTTCTACTAGACATTCTTTTTTCATTACTCTTCTACTAGACATTCTTTTTTCATTACTCTTCTACTAGACATTCTTTTTTCATTACTCTTCTACTAGACATTCTTTTTCTAGCATCTTATTAATTTTCATTGTTGCGATTTTTCCCCTTGCCTCTTTTCCTTTCAGCTGCCTACCTCTGAGAAGTCTGTCTCCATCTTCTTCATACCTTTCCAACAGATAAGACAGCTACAAGATTCCCTCTTCAGTAAATTCAGTTTCCTTTCCTAGTCTTGATTCTTAATCGTAGACATGGATCCATATCTTCTTTATGAGATCTTTTTTTGATTCTGAATTTGTATTGTGCTCATACAGAGTTGTCAGAAGTAGCCGAAGACACTAATGATTACAAATAATCCAACTATTATTAATCACAAAACAGTGGTCAGTGATTCTGAAAGGTGAATGAATATAGGCTAGTACTGGGATGTGATAAGATTAAAAAATGCAGTGAATGCCAGTTTCTTTAGGGACGTAACTATATCTTGCTCTGAAAGAAATATGTTGCAAATATATTTTTATTCTGAGGTACTAGCTATGTGTAGTTAGTCGCATCTTTAGACATATGTTGCTAAGGTAGCCTACGCTTGTTTATTTGCATGTGGCCCCACTGGGCTGTTTCACAGGTGCAAAGGTGAGCGCTATATCCTTTCAGGATCAGTACCTTATGGAGCACTTAGGTCAGCTTGCACAGATAATAAGCATCAAAAAATCTGTACAGGAACACAGGTATGAAGCGGCCAGTCTGCCAGATATTTAACCTGTCATTCAGTTCATTTTTCAAGCTGCAGGAAGGACAGGTTGTTTAAAAAAAACCCCAAGTTTTAAAGAAGCACTGGGAATACATAAGAGTAAGTCTTAACCTTCTATAAGGAAAATTTTCTGAAAACGTTCCCCTCCTTAAAGCAGGATGATGAAGTAATATATTAGAACTAGTAAACTTCTTATGCAAAGGAAAATACTACATCTTTTATCTGTCTCTGTTTTTGGATATGTTAATAAATATTCAGCAGTGGATGTTCATTATAGTTTTTGTACTTGTAAAAGGATTGTGGCAATTCATTTCTAAACGGCTGTTAAGATAGCTCATCATACCATACAAGACAAGATTTTTTCCTGTATTGAAAACTAAGAAACATCATCAGAGGAGGAATGTGTGGTACATTTTTCAGCATGAAACCATCAGCAGTAGGCATTTTTCTACATCAAGATCTAGGTTGGTGATATCAAATATTGTTGATATCAAATACAGTGTTGATCTGTGGAGAAGAGAAGGAAGAAAACCCAACAAATAAAAAACTTAAGCAGGACACAAAATAGGTAATTAGCACAAAATTCTGGGATATTAAATTTTTAAGATAATTTACAGTGGAAAGCATATGCTTCTGTACATCTTCTAAATTAATGGTGAAAAATTTAGAAATATTTCCATATTAATGGATTATTTTATAGCTAGCCATTATGGAGATTTAACATGGCTATACTACCTTGTGCTAGGATTTCACTGACCACAGAATATAGAATAGCTTTCTCAGAAGTACAGCAAAAGTAATAGCAATGTTTGCTATAACACTGTTTGCTCCTCTTTGAAAAGCACATATGGCAGAAAGTTAGTTCTACAGTGTCTATAGCCATGCTGAAATGGCTCACTAAATAGGTAGCACAGATATTAAAGAAATCTGAAAAGCTTTTAATTGTTTTACGTGTGTTTGTACAACAGGTGGATAAGATATTTGCAATATCTACAAGTGACAAACACGTGGAATACGGGCTGTGAAAACTCGTACTATTTATCTCCCACTAGGAAGAATTGATAGGAGGTCTTGAAAATATGTTTTTGTTCTTCCTGTTGCCAATATGACTGTCAGCTGAAAATTCAGATTTGGCAAAATATTCTGAATTTTCATGGGCCATTAGCAGGATGCACGTGTTTTCTGGCAATCTCTGGGTAAGTGGTGGGTGGTAATAGCAGAGTTTCCAGATATTTATGCACACACATCTGTTTCAGATACCTTTCCTTTAATTGCTCTCATATATGTGAAAACAGTACTGTGCTTGATTTTGTTGTTGATGTGCTAGGATCTCACCTTTTCAACATCATTCAGAATGCTGTTCAAGAAGTGTGTCTAATAGTAGGGTTGTGCTGTAGGCTTGTCTAATGCCATGAAAACAGTGGTAGCAAAAAAGTGGAAGTGATGTGTCTTCAGATTTTAGTGCTCTCTCTCTGAAAAGTTAACCATGATATCAACTACAGGTATCTTGTTAGCAGTGTTTTCTGGTAGTTGCTGTCACTACAGATGCCTTTCTGCCACAGTCTGAAAGTGGTGCTTGGTTTGCTAGTTGCTCCTTTTTCAATAGATTGCATGTGCACAAAATCATACCAGCTTATGCCATACGATAAAGGCAGTCCGACTAGATTAAAATTTTTGCTTTTGAGTGTGTCTAGTGGTACCCTGTTTCCCTCTGTGGCTGGTGTTGGCGTTATGGCCTCTATAATCTCGTGCTGTAGCTCTTGTGATTGTGCTGCTAGGATTCAGGAAGTAAATAAAATTGTTGTAGAAACTAGTGTTTGGATGTCAGCAATACCAAGTGTATTTATAAAGCTTTCTTAGTCTGACTTAACAAAACAAGCCTTATAAATTTGTTCATAAGTAGATATTGTGGAGAATGTCATTACAGGCACAGATCTCCTGCTGTAGCCTGTTATGCAGACAGCTGAAATTGTCAATAAAGCAAGCTGTTAGAATCATGGGGGAAACAAACAAACGAAAAAAGGCATTAAATGATATTAGAGCATCCAACTAGAGAAAATAAGGAAATACCCTTGTATGTGGGAGGGTGGGAATGTTTTAGAATTGCTAAGCCTATAAATAAGAAAAGCTTAGTGAAAAAAGAAAAAAATATTGGTTAAAATAATGCCATTGTTTTATTAGAATATTTGTTAATATTTATTTCTGAGTATTTGGACTTGGAAGAATGTTAATTAGGGAGCCTATAACAGTAGGGGGAATTTATGAAACAAAGATGGTTGTTTTGAAAATGCAAGTTTTTTATTCTAATTTTAATGGGCACTGGGAGGAACAGAAAAGTAGAAATATGCAAATCTTAAGTATATATGTAGAAGTGAAGAAAGTGTGAATGGGAAGAGAGAAGCTGCTAGTCATTTTCTGTGTTGATTTTAATGTTACTTGAATCTATTATGTCATTTATATAAGATCAGTGGAATGCTGGAATGAATTGGATATGCTCAGCAGAAACTAGCACTTTTTTTTTTTTTCTAGTGTACCTAGAAATACAGTCCTGCTTGAATCATTATCCTAAAAAACACCCCAAAACTGCTAATAGTTGAAACAGTAGCTCCAGGGATTCATTAAAGCATACTGCTGTTGTACAAACTGGTACTGTTTGGTTTTGATGCTTTGCTCTTTACCTAATATGTAATTACAGAGCTTAATCAAGGCTTGAATTCATGGCCTTACCAGTGTGCTTTAGTTTTTTATTATTATTAAAGTCTTTTATATCTTTTTAAATCTTTTATACCTTCATTAAGATTAAAGCAATTTCTGCTTTTATGTGATTGCTAGAAGTGCAATAGCTATGTTTTTCTCAAACTAATAGAATATTTGTGCTGAATCTTTAGACCAGTTAGATTTCATTGGGTATAGTTTAGACCAAAGAAGTAGGAATCTGAGTAGGCCAAGTACTTGCCTTAATATTAGTTTCCCCTGTCCTCAACATCAACTGAAATATATAATGAAAAAAAAAGATTCTATTAATCCTTGGTGCAGTAGCTCAAGGTGTATAGTTTTTCAAGCAAGACTGACATGCTTTGGGGGCTGGAGGAGACATTCCCATTCCAGATCAGATGATTGATACTTTCAGCCTGTTTTCATTTGGCAGTAATCATTGCATTTTTAAAGACGGGTAACTCTTGCCCAACATAGTCTGACACAAGCTGCAAAGCTGTTTGTGGATTGGATCAGATGAGGAATAATTATGTATTTACTTTCATTTTACCACTTAAGCAATGAATTTTCCTGTTTGCTCTGACTTATGCTTCATAGAATCCTAGAATGGTTTGGGTTAAAAGGGACCCTAAAGATTATCTAGTTCCAACCCCCCTGCCATGGGCAGGAACACCTTCCACTAGACCAGGTTGCTCAAAGCCCCGTCCAACCTGGCCTTGAACACTGCCAGGGAGGGGGCAGCCACAGCTGCTCTGGGAAACCTGTGCCAGTGTCTCACCACACGCACAGTAAAGAATTTCTTCCTTATATCTAATCTAAATCTACCCTCTTTCAGTTTAAAACCGTTACCCCTCATCCCATCCCTACACTCCCTGATAAACAGTCCCTTCCCATCTTCCCTGTAGCCCCCTTGAAGTACTGGAAGGCTGCTAAAAGGTCTCCCTGGAGTCTTCTCTTCTCCAGGCTGAACAACCCCAACTCTTTCAGCCTGTCCTCGTAAGGGAGGTGCTTCAGCCCCCTGATCATCTTCATGGCCTCCTCTGGACCTGCTCCAACAGGTTCATGTCCTTATGTTTGGGATCTCAGAGCTGGACACAGTACCACAGGTGGGGTCTCATGAGACTGGAGTAAAGGTGGACAATCACTTCCCTTGATGCAGCCCACGATATGGTTGACTTTCTGGGCTGCGAGCGCACATTGCTGGTTCATAGTCAGTTTTCCATCCACTAACACCCCCAAGTCCTTCTCTGCAGGGCTGCTCTCAATTCACCCTTGCCTAGCCTGTATTTGTCCATTGGATTGTCTTGACCTTGTACTCAACCTTGTTGCACTTCATGAGGTTTGCACAGGCCTGTACTTCTACCCTTGCTCTTTTTTTGTAAATCTAAGGTTTGATTACTAAGGATTAGTAGCCAGTTATTGTCACTTGCTTTGCCATCAAGGACTAGAAAAATGAATTATTTTTCTCTGAAATTTGTTTCTGTTTTCCCTGGTATAACTGCTTAAATGCACAGTTAATAATCATTGACAAAAACCTGGATAAAAGAGTAAGAGAAGCCCTGTTCCCTGGGAGATTAATGGCAAAACTCCAGTGGGCCTCCTGGGACAGGATGTCTTTCAAAATTCTGTATCTTACAGATGCAGAATAGAAGTGCAAAGCTTTAATTTATGGTGTTATTTTATTGTTTTGTGGAAGCTACAAGTGTATCTGTGCTCTGCCATTTGGAGTCTTCATTGTACGTGGACCCCAGGACACAGATGTTTGTGGTTCGCTGTGTAGTCAAATAGGTTTGTGTGCACTTCTAAAGCTGCTACTTCAGGACTAATCTCTGATCCTGAACTTAAGTGGTGCAGGGTGGACTGGATCCATCCATATTGCATAGCTTTTACCTAGGTCTGTTCTGGGCTGTAAATTTTATTTTTTTTTTTTTAAGTTTGAAGCATTTGAAACAATATATTGCAGTGTTGTGTGACATCAGGGGAAAATCTGAGAGCACGGTGCTAGGTGGGATTGTGTTGGAGGCCTGGTTGGGTACAGAGAGCCAAGCCTAATGTGATTTCACCTCTGTTGGCTTACAAGAGCAATTCCTGGAGTGAATGATCCCTAGAATCATGCTCAAGGGAGCCCAAGTCTGAAGTAACGTGCATATGATGTGATTATGGGATCTGAACTTGAGCCTTAACTGTGTAGCTAACTTACCCAACCATGTAGATGCACCCAAAGTCATCTACACATGCAGTTAAGTCTTGGAGAAGGTCTGTCAACCCTGACAACTCATTTGTGGTAACAGGATAGATCATTAAAGCCCTTTAAGTGTTTTGAGACTTCTGAGATGTTCTCTGCATTGTTTCTATTTATCTGAATTATATTAAGCTATTCAGTTGAAACCATACTGTTTGATTGAAACAGCTAATTACACAAAGGTGAATGTAGGTGAATATCTGTGACAAGTGCTAGTATAGACAATAAACATTTGCTCAAGAAAGGTGTGCAGCATACCTGGTCCATTTTTGAGTCTTTTATGTCCTGTTAAAACAGCAAAGAGTCTGAATAGTTTATGGAAGACTAGATTTAACCTAGAACTGTAGAACAGTTTTGAATGAGAATATTAATTTAAAGCAATTTGAACTGTAACAAACTGTAGACCCTGGTTTGCTTTGTGCCTTCTAAGCCCCCAGTGCCTGCCTTTGTCTTCCATAATAATATTTCCCTCTGTTTATCTAAACCACCTCTCCCTTCAGTAGGCCTTACCAATGTGGCTGAGGTGACTGCTATTGCCTAAGCTTGCTGGTTTGAAGCTGCATATGTGCTGAGTTGACTAGCTGGAAATTTCCCTGGCTAGTTGGCTGCTGTCTATAGAAAGACACAGTACACTTAGTGGAAGTAATAAATGGGGTATCTGTTCTCTGTTCAGCGGCTGATTTTCATGTAGTATGGAGTATTCTGTGTCTGAGACTATTACCCTGTTTTCATATTTCAGCAGGTTTTACTAATGGGTTCTGAACTTGTTGGCAATTGGGATAGCATGCTAGCTTTGCTTCCCTTAAAAGACTAGGCTAAAAATCTTCTTTAATAAATCTGTTGGCGAGAGAAAACGATCTCTTTCAGCAAATGATTGCCTGAAAATGATTGCCTGCAACTGATTTTTAATGACTTAGTTTTTTTCAAATGTCCACTTCCACCTTCCTTTGCTAAAGTGAATCAAGTTTTGTTTACTCTGAATGCTGAACTTGACTATTCACATTTAGAGGAATGAAAATGGAACGTGCGTCCCTGAGTGTTTTACACAGTAACTTCATTAGGGAGACTCAATTACTAGAACTAGAGACTTCCATTCTCCCTGTTTGACTTCACATTTGATGGCATTTTATGTTTACAATAGCTGAGAACTTAAACCCCTTGAGAGAGAAGTTGAAGAGCTATGTGTTTTGGGGGGAAAAAAAATCTTATGTATCTGCAATTGCTTATTGCTTCAGTTTCTTAGAATAATTAATACCTTGACCAGGCACTACACAGAGGCAAGATTTCAGGAATGGGGTGCAACTCAGATGCAATTTTTTTAGCTCACTTACTGTATGTTGTCATTGCAGTAATCTGTATGTGAAGACTGGCTCTGGCAAGCTATTTACATCATTCTGTGTGTTGTGTGGAGATCCCTTTGCCATTCTCTTCTGAAGTAAGTTAGTTTACAGAGAAAGGGAAGAGGGCTATTTATTTAATATCTTAAGAAGATGTTTTCTGTTGAGCCAGGAACTTGACTCTGCTGAATGGTCAGTTTGTCTGGGAATCTGCCAGAATACAATTTCTGCAGTCTTGTGTATGGAGTTGTCCCTGAACTATTGGAAGATGGCCTCCTCTTCCCTCCAGCTAAACCTATATCTAATCTGACAGAAAAATTCCTTCTTTGCTCTCTTGTTCTCTTCCAGTCTTCCCCCTCTTCCCAATAACTGATGTGTATATCAGGATATCCAAACTCTTTCCTACATACATCAAGGAAAAAGAGAGCAGTTGTGAAAAATAGACTGTGAGCCAGTAGGTTTCTGCTGCATTTTTTTGCTTTATGATGCAAAAGGGTGAATTTTCTTTCGAGTGACTAAATATCATCTTTGGGAATAATGCTTAAAGGCACCAAGTATCATGTTAGATTAATGGCCTGATAGACCTGATAAAGCCACCTTGCTTTGAGACTAGGTATATTATTAGGTGAAATTGGGAAGTTTTTTTCCTTTTTTTTTTTTTTTTTTCCTTCTGAAACAGTTTCTGGACTTTTAATTCCACTTTCAGAGGGCTGGTTTGTTTTCTTGTTATAGTGTGTAAAGATTTTTCTCTTCTCTACATCATGCAGAGTATTTTTCATAGGCATTTCTCATGCATGAAAAGGCCTATTTGTGAATGACTCTGGAACTATAATATGTCCCTTCTGTTTACTGTTCTAAAATGTCAGTGTTGCTGCACTATTTTTCACATGTATAGCTTCCATTACTACTTTCAATGTTTGCTAATTTTACTTATTACAACTTCGGAATTATACAGCATTGCCACCATCCTGCTGTTATTCTGTGACTCTTGGGAGTGAATTCACTAACCAAATGCAGATAATGTGACCTATGAGGGCCCCTTTGGAGAAAGTAGCTGCCTCAATCTCCACCCTTATTCTATTTTTACTCTTCCCTTCTGAAAATAAAGGAGTCCAAGAAGCTTTAGATTTCCGCTTTATGCGGAAGACGCTGGTGCATAACACTGTACATTACAGAAACTCACAAAACCCAAACTGTCTTGCATCAGATTCTTACTAGGATGCTTTACACTCTTTTCAGTGCAACTTCTTCAGATAAGGTTCTTATAATGAAGAGTCATGGCCTTAGTCTTTATTTTTCTGTTTGAGAGTTATTAGATATAGTGCATTATTTAAATTGTTTGCAGTGGACTTAGAATAGCAGTGTTGCTAGGATGGTCACAATTTGGAAAGGAAGTCAGTGTATATGCTGCCAACTTCAGGTCTAAGGTGTGAAGATCCTTTTTTTCTAGTTACATATTCCTTGTTGGACAGTGGTGGTGTGGTAATTGTGTAGTATACTCCAAAGCAAACAATCACGAAAATAAACTGTTGGTATCACTAGCGTAATGAACCATGAGACTAGAACTTTGAAAAACTCAGAAAATAACACTCTTTCCACCAGCAAACCGCTCCAAGTCTTTGTGAAAGGCAGTCAAATCATACTGGAGTTCAGAATCATCAAAGGAAAGAATGAATTCTGATGTCATTGCAGTTGACAGTAGAACTTCACTGGACCAGGGCATCGGCAGACTTCCTGTTGCTCAGCATATACAGGTCTATTAAGAATCTTCTATTTCTTGGCATTTCCCTACAGAACAACTGAAAAATTTCACAGTGAAACATTCAAAGCTCAGAAACATTAAATTAACTAAAGATCTGAAGCCCAATGCCTATGGCTAGTTTTTGGCTCTATTAGGTAGAGGTAAATCATTCAAAATGTTGACAAGGGCAAGAAATGTTGGCTCTTTGAAACATTGATTAAGGAGAAGAGGAAAAAGTTAATCAGAATCCACAGAACACCTGATAATCAGGTTTAATGCAATTGTCTATTTCCTGTCTCCTGTCATCTAAGTTCCAATTCATCCATTGGCTCTAGAACTTAAGCTATGTGCTTTTGAACTATACTGTCTCGTTGCTGCAGCTGTATCATGCCTAGTAGAGTGGGAATTAGGCCTATAGGTGTTACTGGAACAAACCCAGATAACCAGGAGGAAAAAAAAATCTGATGTTTTATGAAGTAGTGCTTTGCAGTTGACACATGAAAGTGAACTGCTCCCATGTGTTCTGATTGAATGATTGGCAAATCATGTTAAATAAAAAAAAAAAAAGGAGGCCTGGAGGGAACCTACACATCTTGGTAATCAGAAAAGCAGTGCAAAAACCTTGAGTGTCCCATATGTTAGACAGCTTAGTGTCTAAGCATTGAAGAGAAGACAAACAATATGAAGTATTGGAATTTGTTTGTTTCAATCATATTTAACCTTCACAGTTCTTTAAGTCCTTTATCTTACCCAAAATATATAATATTTTGACTTTTAGCTTAGGTAACATGTAGAACTGTGAGAGCTTATTGTAATTTCTAATAATTTGCAGCCCGTTTATCTATAGTATAATTAAAAATGGAGTTTGAACTCTGTTTCTTATGCTCTTGGTAAGGACATGAATTCGGAGCAAAATTTGCATAATAACATTTGCTTTTGTTAATGTTCAGAGCAGGAATATAATTAAAAAGGTGAAAGGCTTAAGAGATGATGGTTCATAATGTTCATATTAAAACTCTGATTAAAATAAAATGTCTAAGGAAAAAGGATTAAGCTGCTTTAGTGTTTCATTTTTGACTTTTCTCAGTATATGTGTGGTGAGCAGATGACTCAACAGAGCTATAAGAGAAAAAGCATCCTAAGCTACTGCTGCTTGGGCAAACCTATTCAATGGAGTTTTTAACAGCTGTTCCCAAGCTTCATTAAGGCTCATTATGAGTTGTCATGTAGTAGAGAACTTATATTTTCAGATGATCTGTGCACAGCAGTAAGATAAAAGTCTATCTTAAGGCTGCACTAAAAAGAACAGAAGATGGTACATATTAAAAATAGATTACTGAAATTCCCTAATTAGCTAGCATAGACCTTAAAAGCAAAGCACAATCAGTGAGTTTTAAAGAGAGATGGGGAAAAATGACTCATCTATGGCTGGACTCTGACTCAAGCCTGACATACTCATTAATAAGCATTATTTACCAATTATCCTTTAATAATATATGCATACTTAAACACATGTTCATGTATTTTTATTTCCCCAAAATCTAATGCCCAGCTGGTCTGTTAAGAATTGTCTTCAGATCTAATTTATGTGACAACAGAAAGGAAAATGGTAATTCCAGACTAATTTTTGATTGAAACTGTGCAAAATATTTTATTCTAAATTGACACATTCCATGAATTTAAGTTTTGAGTCTAAGTAGAGCTTCAAATGTGAATACATATGACTTCTGGAGAGGGCAGAATGGGGAAGGACAAAAGTAATAACTCAGATCTTAGTTTTATAGTACAAGTCAGTTTTCATGTCTCATTTAGCCTCATATAAATTACTAATATTTGTTCCTCCTCTATTTTGATCAGTGGGAATCGTAGACATTTTGAAGATGGTGAATGTGTCTTCCACAACAAAGCTAGAAGGGAAGATATGGCAGGATCAACAAAGTTATTCCTCTTAAAGAGAAATGATCAATGTGAGAGGAGACTTGACAAGAGATGGTTACTCTAGTATTTTTATCTCACCCTTCTTCCTTGAGGATGTTCTGTAATATGGGCATAATGCCATGCATTTGCTTGATGTGATGATTCAGTGTGAAAACCTGAGCCTTTTCTGAAGATGCTATCAGCAAGGGAAAGGGCAGGGTGGAAGTGAAGCAGGAACTCAGAGGACAGACACCTCCTCTCCAGTGACTCTGGGTGGGTTTCCCTCATTCTGAGAGGATTGAGCAGGATCAGACACCTGAAACTAGAATTTCTGCAAATACTTTTGCTAGTCTTGATGGTAATCTGATATCTCATTGTTTTGGTATTTACGATGAGATGCACTGATATTTTTAATCTGTTCTGTTGGTGTTAGAAAAAGATGTGGGCAATAAATTGCTTTGTATGAAGAATATCTATAGTTTTGTATGAACTTGTGATGACAAAACAAAAAGAAAAATTCCAGATAAAATTAATCTGCTGCTGGTCTGCGTCACAGGCACCATTTAGCATCAGCCTAAAAATAAGCATTTCCAGTCCTGCTGCTATTATTCTGCCTGTAATGCTCAAATGCAGCAATACTTACATTCAGACTTGGGTTCTGATGGGAATAAAAGTCTGATGTGGTTCATCTTCATGAAACAACTCTTCCTCTTGTTGCAGGTGTTTTTATTTGGATTTTGCAGGTATTTTCTAATCTCAGTACTGTCAGTGCCCCTGATTTGTAATGAATATTATGCAATCGGTAACTTTATTGGCTCTACTGTATGTTCATTTCATAAAACTGGTACATTATCTGGTATAATAAATAGGTTGTTCTCACTAAGGAGACCATCTAATGGGTTATAATGATGTCTTTCAGGGCAAGACTGAGATGTTTTGGCACAGCAACACATGTGCTTACATAGTGCCTGCTTATAATAAAGGCTAATAATAACTAGAGCTATCAGTGTCAGCTTCCTGTGCATAAAAATTCCCCCCAGTTGTAAAATTCTGTGAGTCAAGTGGGGGGAAAAAAACCTTGAAGTACTGTTTTCCTTGTGTGCAACTAGAATTGGATACAAACAGGATCTCTTCTTCTTGGAAATGGTGCGTGATAGAAGGTCTGTAAATGAGAAGAATACCTGAAGTAGGTGGATGGTGCGAAACAGCAACCTCACAGCTGGGGAAAACTTGTAGATACTCAAACATGAAACTCCCTCAGGATGCAAGAGGAGATGTGAAAGTGCTCTGTAGAGTGCCTGAAAAGATATCTTTTAACAAAAAGGTCTGGAGGAGAGGAGTAGAAGTGTCCAGCAGGAAGCTACAAAGGGCACAGAAAATAAGAAACCACCAAATCACAGGAAGAGCAATATATAAATACCATCAAGAAACCTTTTGTCAAAGATTAGATGGGATAGAGAAGGCTAGAAGGGAGAGAATACGAGGGAGAAGAAAGACAAACGAACATTTTGTTCTTCTTGGGAATATGTTCAGACAGAAGTTGCTTCATTTATAAAGAATCTTCTCCAGGCAGTTAATTAGCTTTGTCAGTCAGCTGTCGTAAACCAGATTATTGAACTGTTTCATATTTGAAATTCTTTAAACTAACATCTTGACATTGCCAGTAGGTGTGTTAATAATCTGAAGACATGAGAAGAATTTATTAGCTTTGGTGTGCTTGTCTGTGAAATGTAGTAGAGAGTTAACTTCATATTATCCAAACACAGCTTGAGCTTCCTCCTGAAAGGTTCTAATTGCATTTTGAAAATGCTATTAGTTTACTTTGAGGTGACAAATAGCAATATCCTTGTGTGGGAGGCTCTGTGTACATAATAATGAATCCTAATGGAGCAAATGGCAGCTTCACAAGTGCCACACTGCTAAAGAGAAGAGTGAAAGGGGGAAAGAATTTGTAATATTATTTTCAGCTAGCAGCTTCCAGCATTCTCTGCAATGATTTGAGTGCAAACTTAAGATGTTTTGATTGCTGTCTAAATGCTGAGTTGGGCTGAAAGTCTGTTGTAAGTGGTCATATGGGTTTATATGGCATATTTTCTTTCTCCTAGTAAAATGAAAGTTTTTATTCACAATAGAGCTGTTGATTTCAACAATACATGTTTCACAGGAATATCCAAGTGAGCATGTGCAGTATTATTTACTGTTTAAATTTAAGGGCTTTCTTACTCCACCAGACTGATCAATCATATACTCATTGTTTTTTCTTTTGACCATACTCACTGCAGTATAAATTTCTAGTAATGAAAAATATTATCATATGTCTCGTGAAGTATCCATACCCTCCAAATTGTTGTGTTTTTTCATCATTTAGATGCTAGTGTCCTATCCCATCTCTGTTTTGACTTCTGACTTAGTGTTCTGGACAGGCTGGTCCCTGTTTCTTATGACTACTGCTGATTGCTTTGAGCTTCAATCTTTTTGCTAATTTGGTCCTATTTTACTTAATTTGTTAACTTCCATTTTCTGTATCTTATTCTCTTATTCCATTCACACACTTATGTACTTAATATTTAGGTCTTGTCTCATCTGTCTCTTAAATCTGACTGATTAATCTGTTCTGATGATTTCTTCATGAGAAGCCATATCAAAGAGACTTTGTTGGCCCATAGCAGTCCAGAGGATGCAAAATGCAGGGAAATCCTGCTCAGATTCTGCAGCTGCTAGAGCATGCCTAGAATGGCTGCATTCTTTGGGGAATTTAACTCAAATCATGAGACGAACCCAGATCATGCTCTACCATGGACAAAGTAATATTTTTCTGAAGTCTTATAACTTGCCCAATTCACCTCCCTCAACCTGCTGGCCACATTTATTTTTATGCAGTCCTGGGCACAATTTGCTTTCTGGGCCACAAGCGCACACTGCTGGCTTATGTCCAGTTTTTCATCTAGCAGTATCCTCAAGTCCTCTCTGCAGGGCTGCTCTCAATAGATTAATTCTCCAGCCTGTATTGATGTAGGGCATTGCTCTGAGCCCAGTGCAGGACTTTGCACTTGGCCTTGTTGAATTTCCTGAGGTTTGCACAGACTCGCTCCTTTAGCCTGTCAAGGTCCCTCTGGATGGCATCCCTTCCCTCTAGCTATCAACTGCACACTTCAGCTTGGTGTCATATGCAGCTTGCTGAGGGTGCACTTGATCCCACTATGTCATGAATGAAGTTATTGAACAGTACTGATCGCAGTATGGATCCCTTGAGGGACACCACTTGTTACTGATCTCCATTTGGACGTTGAGCCGTTAGAAAGCTCTAACACTAGAGTTTGCAAATATTGTGTTGTAAAATAAATTATTGGACTGTTTTGATAAGTGGTTTCACAGTTGACTGACTTCTGTTTCCTTCACATGGGATTTGATGATCTGGGATTTCCCTCACTGGCATTGCAGCCATGTGGACTAATGCATGGGTGAATTCAGAATGCTGCCACCCAAATTGGTACTCAAGAGACCCCTTTGGGGAAAGATCTGTATTCTCAGAGTGTTGGCTAGCTACTGTTTTTTATAGTTCTGTAATGAGATCATCATCATGAGTCCTAAAACATGAGGGGAAAAAAAAAAATATCAGTATTATGTACAAGTTTTTCTATGACCAAGATTTTCTCAGTTCCCATCTAACAGAATCCTTGTATTTCCAGTGAAATATTTTGGCATACTCTAACCAGTTTTATAGTGTATGATTCGTGAAGAATAACAAGAGTGTAAAAATATTATGAAATTTTCCTGTTATGTTCTCCAACTTCATCTGGCAGATGGTAGTACTGCCTGCAGATCATTCTTTACAAAGCAAGCAGTGCGCAACTCTGCCAACTTTATCATGCTGTACTTCATACTCCTCTCTGGCCAGCTTGGTACATCTACTTATAACTAATAGTCTCTGAGGCTCAGCTGTGCATCTAACATTCCAGACTTAAATCTTTCTTATCATCCATCTTACCTCTACTTATCTTGCTTGAGTAGCCTATTCCTATGAGGTGATAATTAAGCTCTCAGTTTCTCTTTTTAATCCTCTTTTGACAAGCCACTTATCTTCTGTCTCTTTTTTTGAGAATTTTTGTAATAGGTGTTCCCTGTGCATATCTGTCTTGTGTCTTGCCTGCACTAGGAGTGTACTCCTCATTTGCTTTTGGAATTTGATTGAAGATCTGCTCAGTTCATAATTTCTCTTGTAGTTTATCACTGTGTCTTCTGCTCTTGCCACTCACCTGCCCTTTTCCTTCATTCTTCTGTTCAGTGTAACAGCTGTATTTAGGTAAGCTTGTGTGACCTTTTACAGTGCGAACTTGCTCCTATTTCTATTCAACTTCATACATAAATGTTTTGGATTATAATAGAATACTCTATATTTAATAATCAAATTATATTCAGTGGGTTCCTCAGGTATGCAGATAGACAAGATAAAAGATAAACAGTTAAGTTAGCTCTAATGTCTAACAAGATTCAGATTGTGTCCTGCCCCTTTAAAACTGTAGTTTCAACAGCATTTGATATATGCACAGTAGGCATAAGTAGGTAGATTGGAGCAATACATGAATTAATCACCATTATAATTTTTAGAGTACTGTATACCATTGACTTTTATTTTCACCTGATCAAACTTTATAATTACCACATATGTCAGTCTTTTTCAGTGCACACACATCCTCTAATGTTAAATCTTGAATATTTCATTTGGAGGGAAAAATTAAAAAAAATCTGTGCTCTCAAAAATGAGTCTTAGAATACGTGTAAAAATAGCTGCAAGAATTACACATTCATATTTTAGGAGACTTCCTTGCAAACTGAAAGGTTGTAATCATAGTGTTCAGAAATAAGGACCACTGATGCAACTTTGTCCAATGAATGGTCATGCAAATTTTGTTAGAAACTTCAAGGAGTCCAGGATTTTATCCCATATCTTTTAAAGAGATTTTCCATATCCTATGACACTTTGCATATCAGCCTGGATGATAAATGATGGCATTATTCCACAGAAAAGGTACCCTTGAATTTCTTCCTCTGGCTAGAATTTTAAAGAAAGATTAAGATAAAAAGAATTTTTAGGCTTCACTTTGCAAAGCTGCCTGAAGGGTTGATTGCCTAAGTTTAATGTAAATCATTTTGAAAAGCTCGGTCTCTCTCTCTTGCTCTCTTCTCTTTGTCCTTGGGACTATAGAAATACTGGTTACTGTTATTACTGATTTATTTGTAGTAGCACCAGACCTCCTGCTCATTCTGTTTGCAGACTGTGATGTTAATGTCACTTCCTGTGTAAAAGAAAACTTTTGTTCCTTATAGACTGGGTATATATGAATAATGGGTGATTTACATAGCATTGGAAAACAAATCAAGGGGTCATGTAATTTGCTCAGTTCTTGTAAAGTTTTCTTGCTCCTGTAGTTTGAAGAAAGTAAACTGTGCTGCCTCTGACTTGCAGGGTCTCATAACAGAATCTGAAAGAAGAATGGGCACCATCAGTTAAGATTAAATAAAAAAGCCCCAAACCAAACAAAACCCCCAAATCCCACCAAATTCAAAAGAACCCCAAAAAGATGAGGGCTACTTTTTTATGATCTACAAGTGTGGGGGTTTTTTTCCAATTTTTAACTTCTGAAGAGAGATAATGTTAATTACTTTAAAAATGAATAATTAATTATCACCAATAAGCACTAATCCAGCAATGCATTAATTAATTGCACTTCATTGCCCAAGGTCAATTCTTTTATGTGTTATTACGATTTGTATGAATTCTTGGACTTCAATGGATAGTTTGGTTTTCTGCCAGGAAGAAACACTTCAAAATGACTTGGTTTTTATTAACTACTTTGATAGTATGATCCCGAGTATGGTATATATTATGGTAATATCTAGTACATACCCTCTTGTAGTCAAAATTTGTAAGCTTTGCCAATGTATCTCAAAACCTTCTCTTTTTAAGAGGTAAATCCCAATAGTTGATTAATTTAAATGTGAATTTCTCATGTAAGAACTGCTCGTGCTGTGAGTAGGATCCAAAGAATCTTAACCTGAACAGAAGAAAACATAATGATTTGAAACTAAGGATCTTAATAACTTTCAGGACTTGCTATGCTTGGACGCTTTGATCTGTTGTTAGTAAACTAGTCACTTATACTTTACCGTTAAATGATAAATAGATGTAAGATTTGATAAAATTGCAATTGTTGGGTTAGAAAATATTTGATCAGGAAATTGTATCTGAATTTATTGAAAATGCTGTTAAATTTTGAACCTTCTCTAAAAGCCATTTCTAAGTTGTCTATTACTTTTTTTGAGAAACTTTATAATTTTGAATAATCTTTACTTAAAAATAGTATTTTTGTTCAGAAACAACACTGAATCTTTCTGAAAGTTTTACCTCTAATATTCTTTTTGGTTGCTTTCAGCTCTGAACTTGCAAAAATTTCTCAAAATACTTTGTGACAAGATCTGGGTGCTTAAAACTTCTTTTAACTATTGTGAATCACATATTTTGGTTTGTAAGCAGTGGCTTAATGAACAGTTTTGGGTTCTTTTTGTTTGGTTTTGAGGTTTTTTTTCATTTGTTTGGTTGTTTTTTTACTGGTGAATGTAAAAGTGCTATCCCTACTTGAGGCTGAGTAGGAAACTAGATGCCTGCAGCCCATCAGCATAAGTGAGAGTAGTTGCAAACGATGGTGGATCCACAAGGTAAAGGTTCCTGGGCTGTGGTGTATTACAGCTGTAGCTGTTGTAAGCCCAGGCTATGTCAGCTGTGTGTTATCAGGGTCCTTCATGGGCATGGGACTTGATTTACCCTATTAGTGTGGTTTTAGTTGGAGAGAAGGATGCTTTGCTTCAGGACAAGTTTCCATCTGTATTGTATTTTTTGATAACTGTCTTGATATAATACCCTTGCTACAAAAATGCCACTAAAGCATTCTTCTTTTGAAATATGGTGACATCTTTCTTATGGATATTCTTGCTAAATTAGGTTTAAGCATGCAAAATCCTTGAAGGTCTACGGACAGCTTAGAAGTTTGTTCTTTTTCTTACCTTGAAGGAGAAAACAGAGTAGGAGAGATTGCTTCTTACTCTAAAGGCTATCAAATTATGTTTGTGCTGTTTGCTTCAAAATAATCACTTGGGTTTACAAAACTGATTGGTATGTTTAATAAGGAAAGAGAAAATACTACAGTTGATGAGCTTTTCTGGAAATATTTTTAAGTCATCTTTATACCTTTTATTTTTATTCTCATTTAAATAGGTTTTCATGCCATGTTAAACATTTGTACTTATACTTCTGCAGCTATTTTGTGTGTATTGATTCTTTTTTTTTCCCTTGGTACTTCAGGTGAAGGACCCAATTTTGGTTTTATGCCTTCAGTTTGCAATCAGTTCTCAGACTGCTTGTAAGAGTTAGCTGTCGAACTGTAATGCATGCTGTAATCAAAGTAATGTACTCTTTCTGTTAAACTTGGTCTTAGAAACATTAGTTTTCTTTCACAGTCTGTGTGTAGAAACATGGATGAGGGATGAATTTGTAAGCAAATGTGTTTTTCAGCTGTCTTATGTACTATAACATTAATCAGTCTGAGAAATTGGTGATATTCATGTTCATTCCAGGTTGTTTCTGTTGGGAGGACAATTTGGTGACGAAGGCTGGTGCTTCTGGCACTCCTTACCCAAAGAATGTAAAAAATGTACGATTTAATTGACCTGAAAGCTATCAACTCTGGTTTAGAAGCAGCGGTCCCCTGGCAGGAGTCTCTAATGGCTTTCTCACAGCTTTTTTTCTAGTGCCCCTCTGGGTGTGTTCACGTGGTGGAGCCTCTTCAGCTCCTCTCAACTGCTTTGGAACTGCAGGCTTTGTGCTTTGTAACTGCTTTGTGCTTGCGCTCTGTTTTGGTTCTGGTATTTTCAATTCATTGTTTCATTTTGTTGTGACAGGTAGTTCCTGTGTCCATCAGTGTTTGGTGAGCCTGTGCCTGTGTGTAAATCGAGAGCATGCTTTCTGGGAGCCACCACGCTCCAACAGCGTATTATACCCTGATTGAGTCTATTGACTCATAATAAACTAGGATGTTACTAATCTTCAAGTTCCCCTATATTTAAACATAAACATAATCATGTGCATGAGAGTAATGCTGAAGAAGTTCAGTGTACAAGGACAAAAAAGGAGAATGCTGCAGTGGATCAAAATGTATTCTTTGACTCAGCATGGAATTTGAAGATTGTAAGTTATCATTTTGGGGACAAAACCAGCTGATACAGGCAAATAATTTTGTGGCTTTTTTTTCTTATTTTAAGATGCTTTAATACATATCCTATTTGATAGCTCAGAAAACCTACATGTTTTAGGTTGCACATATTCCTTAATGGAGTGAGGTACTGAAGGAAATAAGGATATGTTTTAGGGGATGTTGACAGTTACAGAACTGGTGAAAGTTCAGAGCACCAGATACTGAACAGCAGTTGTAATACCTTGAAGTATGAAGTAGGTTCTAAATGTATGGATGGACTAAATTATAGGTAAAAAATAGATTTATATACGTAATAGTATACATTAATATTAACTATTATATATAATTTCAAACCCATGTTTGAAAGTCCATCCATATATACATTCATACCTTATAAAAAAATAAAATTTAAAGAGGGAACAATTGGCATACTGAGAGAGAAAACAGGAGATGGTTTATTCATACTGTAGAGAAATTATTGATGTTGTTTTTACATGTATGAGGAAGAAAAAGGACTGAAGGGTCACAAGAAAGGAGAACAGAGAGCTTACAAAGTTTGGAAAAGTGTTTGAACTAAATCACTATTCGTTCTGACATTTGATGTGAGCAAAAAATGTTGGAACAGCTCAACTGCTTTAAGGATAGAAAGCAAAAGGATAAAAGTTATTGATTCATAGTGGGCATAAATGACAGGTCACTTATGAACCATGCCGATCAATATTAGGTGTGGGTTTTTTTAATTAATTCTGTGTCTAAATGACTTAGTGGCAAATTTCAAAAGTGGTTAATTCTTCAGTAGGACTGAACAGGAGGTCTGGCTGATCTCCACATTTGAATGCTTAATGTAATGTAAATGTTTTTAGAGATCTGAGTTTGAACAACTCTTTCAAAGCTGAGGACGTTAAAGGGAAGGCAAGGCTTTCCAGCAGCATTCAGTCGAGGAAAGGTCTGACTTTGAGTTGAGACATTGTAGCAAGCACAGTCTGCAGGGGTGCGGAATATCTGTCAGAGACATACCTGAGCCAATCCGTCAGACCCCTACTAGATTGCTCCTGT